>NC_092411.1:123267197-123559697 GCF_040894005.1 Engystomops pustulosus
TAGATGGTAGACTGTTCCATTTTTTTCTGCAGATGGTCATGAACGCAACCACCTTCTTCAATTTTCAAAATGGTATGTAACTGTGGTATCATTACATTGCTTTTATAAACATTAAATTGTACTCTGCATGGGCATATGATATGGGCATATATAATATGGGCAATTATCGACACAAGCATTCTATGACACTGTTCAGATTAGGATTGTGTCATGCGTACTCACTGTATGGAACATCATTATCACATCATTATTTTTGATTTCCGAAATGTCCTTTTTCAATAAAAAGGACATTTCAGAAATCAAAAATAATGTTATTTTCCTGTTTATTTTTGATTATTTTCCTGAATACTGTATCTCTAAACGAAAGAGGTGCCTAAAGATGTTTTCTCACTGTCATTTTATACTCACAAAATAATCTGGGACACATTTACTAAGGGCTGTGCGCCAGTTTTCTGTCAGAATTTGCATGTTCTTTCTACTTCAAACTGCTTGCACAGGTATTTAAGAAGGGTCCGGGCCACATTTGTGTCACATAACACTGTTTTGTGGTGCAGCTGCACTACGCTTCATGCAACACACATTTCGTCACTGAAGGGGGCGTTCCAGTGCGGAGTCTGACCATGCGGCAGATTTATCATGCAAAGTTCAACAGAAATGTGTTGCATGCCCTATTACAGGTGCACTCTGTCGGAGCAGTGCAGAGGGTGCCAGATTCATAAAGAACAGACACCAGAAATCCTGAATCTGGCACCCTCTGCACTATACACAGGAACACATAGTACAGTTTGCACTGTTCTTAGTGAATGTGCTCCTTTGTGCTGTGCTACATCATTAGAATAATATTTTAGAACGTATAGTCTATTATGCAGTTCATATCTTTACAGGGTCATTATTTTTTATTTCTTGTATGTGCTTGGTGTATATACTTATTATTCCATCTTCTCAGATCCTGCTAGCTTGTAAGTTATCAAACCAGTAGCATAAGGTGTAGGTCAGTGATATGGTAAGATATCTTCAGAACGCTTTTTTTTCGTACAGATGTCTTAAAACCTTTTCTAGCAATCCAAAAATAGAAACATGCTGTAGCTGTAGAAAATAAGCCATAAAAATGATGCTTTGACAGCATAAAGGTAAGAAATCCTTTGTCTAAATTGGCAGCAAGGCTGCATTTTTCATCAGAAAATAGCAGACAATTCAAAACAGGTGCCTCGGAGATGGAGAAATGTTGCCATTATTCATTATTGGGAAACAGGAAATATGTACTGTAGCTAAAATATTTAATCTTTAATATTTTTATGATTTCATTCATAAATTTTCATGTAAAAAGCTTTTTATGCTGCCACAACTCATACAGAAAGTCTGTCAGTCACATTTCCCTGCCCACTCAGTGTGATTGACAGACTGGATTGGTTTGGACTTTCATGGATGATCAATCCATTGCCAATCTGTACTCCTTATTAAGATGCAATTTTTGTTGTTATTATTTGTAGAAAATCAGATGAAAAATAAATTTGTAACAAATAATACAATGATAAAACCATGTAGCGCTATAGTGTTGGTTTTTCATACTAAAACATGTGGAAAAGGATTTGTGGAACTCTGACTTCTATGCGATGCTACATCTGTATTTGAAAAGATACTGGCCCACATTTATCAAAAACAATGCAAACTGGACTAGGTGCAGTTTGTGTGTGAAGTGTGCAGGGTGTGCCAAATTCATGAATTGTGGCACACGATCTTATCATAGTATCATAGTATATATATATCATAGTATATAAGGCTGGAAGGAGACTCAAGTCCATCAAGTCCAACCTTCAAGAATTAAATAAATGTTTTATCCCCATAACCTGTGATATTTTTTCTCTCCAGAAAGTCATCCAGGCCTCTCTTGAACATGTACATAGAGTCCGCCATAACAACCTCCTGCGGCAGAGAGTTCCATAGTCTCACTGCTCTTACATTAAAGAACCTTTGTCTATGGTGATGGTAGAATCGCCTCTCCTCTAGGCGTAGAGGATGCCCCCTTGTCCTGGTCACAGGCCTACGTATAAAAAGATCTTTGGAGAGATCCTTGTACTGTCCGTTCAGGTATTTGTACATTGTAATGAGGTCTCCCCTCAGTCGTCTTTTTTCTAAACGGAATAATCCCAAATTTTGTAATCTGTCATTGTATTCTAGTCCCCCCATTCCCCTAATAATCCTGGTTGCTCTCCTCTGCACCCGTTCCAGCTCTACTATATCCTTTTTATACACTGGTGCCCAAAACTGTACACAATATTCCATGTGTGGTCTGACCAGGGATTTGTATAAGGGCAGAACTATGTCTTTATCATGAGAATCTATTCCTCTCTTGATACATCCCATTATTTTATTTGCTTTAGCAGCAGCCGCCTGGCTCTGGTCACTAAAATTAAGTTTACCATCCACCAATACGCCCAAGTCCTTTTCAGCTTCAGTTTTACTAAGTAATTGACCGTTTAGAACATAATTATACTTTTTGTTTCCATGGCCCAAGTGCATAACTTTACATTTATCTACATTAAACCTCATCAACCATTTCTCTGCCCATCCCTCAAGCTTCCACAAATCCCTCTGTAATGCTAAACTATCGACCTCAGTATTTATTACTTTACACAGCTTAGTATCATCTGCAAATATTGAAACTTGACTGTGTAAACCCACTACAAGGTCATTAATAAAAATATTAAAAAGAAGTGGCCCCAATACTGACCCCTGTGGCACTCCACTGGTAACATCAACCCAATCTGAGAATGTGCCATTAATGACTACCCTCTGTTTTCTATCACTAAGCCAATTACTTACCCAGATACACAGATTTTCTCCTATTCCCAGCAGTCTCATTTTATATACCAACCTTTTATGTGGCACGGTGTCAAATGCCTTTGAAAAGTCCAGATATACAACATCCACAGCGTCCCCCAGATCCAGTCTTGAACTTACCTCCTCGTAGAAACCAATCAGATTAGTCTGACAGGACCGATCTCTCATAAACCCATGCTGACGCTGGGTTATAAGGTTGTGCACAGTGAGATACTCCAGGATAGCATCTCTAATAAACCCCTCAAATATTTTCCCCACCACAGCAGTTAGACTTACGGGTCTGTAGTTTCCAGGATCGCTATTTGATCCTTTTTTGTATATTGGTACCACATTTGCTATGCGCCATTCCTGTGGAACATAACCAGTCCTCAGTGAATCTTCAAATATTAAAAATAACGGTCTGTCTATCACCATACATAATTCATGCAGAACCCGGGGGTGTATGCCATCTGGCCCAGGTGATTTATCTATCTTCCTGGGTTAAACTGTTGACATTATAAAAAGAATTTACATTATTCCTCATTGTGTCTTCCACCAGGGGATTTTCCTGGGTAAAGACTGTTGAGAAGGCGACATTCAGTAGATTGGCCCTTTCCTCATCTCCTTCCACCATGACCCCCATGTTATTTCTAAGGGGACCCACACTCTCTGTTTTTAATTTCTTATCATTTATATACTTGAAAAATAATTTGGGATTATTTTTGCTCTCCCTGGCAATATTTCTCTCAGTCTCTATTTTTGCGGCCTTTATCTGCTTTTTACAGGATTTATTTTTCTCTCTATAATCCTGTAATGCCTCATCACTACCTTCACGTTTTAGCACCTTAAACGCTTTATCTTTCTCGCTTATTGCTTTCCTTACAAGACTAGTTAGCCACATAGGCTTTTTCTTGTTCCTTTTATGCTTTTTCCCATAAGGTATGTGTTTCTCACAGGACTTTTTCAGAATATATGAGAAAAAGTCCCATTTTTGGGGGGGCTTTTGTCTTTGAGAGCATTATCCCAGTCTATGCCTTTAAGGTCTTCCCTTAGTTGATGAAAATTTGCCCTCCTGAAGTTTAGAGTGTTGGTTGCCCCTTCACTAACGTGCTTAGTAAAGCGTAATACAAAATCAATGATATTATGATCACTATTCCCCAGGTTCCCCCCAACCTGTAGTTTTGATACCCTATCAGGTCTGTTGGTAAGGATAAGGTCCAGCAGTGCCCCCCCTCTTGTTGGGTCCAGGACTAGTTGCGACAGGTAATTGTCTTTTGTTGTTGACAAGAACCTGCTACCTTTGAAGGACCTGCAGGTTTCTGCCCCCCAGTCAATATCTGGGTAATTGAAGTCCCCCATGATAAGTACTTCACCATGCTTTGAAGCCGCATCCATTTCACTTATCAGCATTTCCTCTGCTGCCTCCATTATATTTGGAGCCTTATAACAAACCCCTAGTAATATTTTATTATTCTTTTTCCCTCCTCTTATCTCCACCCATAGGGACTCCACATTTGCGTTACTGATGTCATCTCGCAGGACGGGCTTGAGGCAAGAATTCACATATAAACAAACCCCTCCCCCTTTTTTATTTATACGATCCTTTCTAAAAAGACTATAACCATCTATAGCAGTGGTGGCGAACCTATGGCACTGGTGCCAGAGGCGGCACTCAGAGCCCTTTCTGTGGGCACCCGGGCTATCACCCCAGCGCACCAGACAGGACTCAAAGAATCTTCCTGCAGTTCCAAACAACTTAAAAGACTCTGCTTTTAGTCATATTTTGATACAGACTTCGCTACTTGGGACTGTAGTAAGAGGGAGAATGAGTAGACAGGGCCGAATTACCTATGTAGGACCTCCTGCTGGCCCCACGATTTTCTGTGTACAGAGGGACACTGGAAAGAAGCTAAAATGATGCAAATTTTCCATCTTTCTACTGTGTTGCGGTCCTCAGGAGGCCAGTATGATTGAAAGTTGTTGAACAGAGAGCAATAAGTTACTGCTTTAATTTTTAGTTGGCACCTCGCGATAAATAAGGGGGGGGGGTTTTGAGTTTGCAGTTTGGGCACTCGGCTGCTAAAAGGTTCGCCATCACTGATCTATAGTAACAGCCCAGTCATAGCTACTGTCCAGCCATGTCTCGCTGATACCCACTATATCATATTTCCGTTCCAACATCAAGAGTTCCAGTTCCTCCATTTTGTTTGTGAGGCTTCTGGCATTTGTGTACATACACTTTATATGGTTTTCCCTGTCTGTATTCCTTTTGTCCTTATTCCCCAATCTCATTCCAGCCCCCCTTCCTCCCCCATGGACTATGACTCTTCCCAGCTCTCTATGTACACCGTCTATTTGCCCTGCACAAGTGTAATTGCCCTCCCCCCAGGTCTCTAGTTTAAACACTCCTCCAACCTTCTAGCCATTTTTTCCCCTAAAACAGCGGTCCCCTCCCCATTGAGGTGCAGCCCATCCCTACTGTAGAGCCTGTAGCCCACAGAAAAGTCAGCCTAGTTCTCCATGAACCCAAACCCCTCCTTCCTACACCAACTTTTGAGCCACTTATTTACCTCCTTGATCTCCCGCTGCCTTTCTGGTGTGGCACGTGGTACAGGCAGTATTTCTGAGAAAATTACCTTTGAGGTCCTTGCCCTGAGCTTATGGCCTAAATCTCTGAAATCATTTTTAAGGACCTTCCACCTACCTGTTGCTTTGTCATTAGTGCCAATGTGGACCATGACCGCTGGTTCCTCACCAGCCCCTCCCAGTAATCCGTCAACCCGATCCGCAACATGCCGAACCCGAGCACCCGGCAAACAACACACTGTTCGGTATGCACGGTCTTTGTGACAGATTGCCCTGTGTGTTCCCCTAATAATGGAATCTCCCACTACCAGCACCTGTCTGACCTTGCCTGTGCTCCCATTACCCTTCTTACTGGAGCAGACAGTCCCCTGGTTACTAGCGGCCATGTCTTGCTGCAACATTGCTACCCCAGAGCTGATATCCCCCTCATCCGCCAGCCTGGCAAACTTATTGGGGTGCACCAGATCAGGACTAGACTCCCTACAACTCTTCCCTCTACCCCGCCTTCTACATGTTACCCAACTAGCTGCCCCCTCATTCTGCACCTCCATACTTCTCTCCCCACAACCATCTTCCCCAGAGAGTTTGTGCTCCAGGAGCAGCAAACTTCGTTCCATATTATCAATTGCTCGCAGCCTTGAAACTTGCTCATTTAGATCCAGAATCTGGGCTTCCAGATGAGCAATTTTCACACACCCCACACAGCAGTATTCCCCCTCGAACGGCTGTTCAAGGAAAGCATACATGTCACAGGATGTACACCGTGTAGCAATGCCACTTATAGAGTCCATTATTCTAATGGGGATTACAATAGAAATATGCACAGAAAGAAGAATTTACAGTCAAAGTAACACAGAACACAGAAGTTACCTGCTAAAGCCCCTCAAACTTAAGTCCCTTAAACCTAAGTCACACTTAAGACACTGCACACACTTGGGATCAATGCACACTCGCCGCCAAGCTCACACACTCGCTTTGCTAATGCTTTTTTTAAAGTTATCTGCCACAAAAATCTGCAGAGCTCACTGCACAAGATCTGGCTGCAAACTTCATAAATCTTTCGCCCTCTGCACTGCTACAACAGAGTGCACCAACTTTTTTTTTGGTGCAACTCTAACATAGACGCTGCAACACAATTCTATTAGACTGAAAATAACATGCAAAGTCAGACAAAAAAATGGTGCATGGGCTTTAATAAATGTGGGCCAAGTGAAAAGTGGCATGTAACTTTTGCCATGGTTACAATGTTAGACTCTGTGGTTGTTGGCCCCTGTAAATGGGGGTTATTACTGTGCAGACCCACAGCTGTAAACTGTGGCAGAAAGGTTTAGGCTCAGTTCTATCCTGTGGCTGTAGATTTGAGCAGGTTTTCTATGTGTGAACATGGAATAATGTTTTGTAAAAAAAATATGATGATGATAACTATGGGTCATACAGAAAGTACATTGTAATTCTGCTTTTGAAATGCTACACGCATATAGCATAAGGTACCCATCAATACCATTCTAGTTGTATATTCTGTATATTCAAGCACTCATAATAAAGAGCTTAGCAATTATTCTTCCTTTTTACAAACCATTTACTGTATATTTACTGGGCAATAAACTCACATTAACATTTATTTAGGTGTTATAAAACCTTCATTATGAATATACATAACCATGAGAAATAATGAAGGCAGAGTACATTGCACAGTTTATGTTCACCTTTTACTATGCATTCTTGTTTAGTATATACTTAAAAGCATAGACAACAGGAATATTTTGCAGCATCTGAGCACAAGAACTATGCGATCTCCTCTATATTCATCTAGTTAAGCTTCAATAATTGTACCGTCCGTGAAAACGCAACTTTTTTCTGTTCCTGCATTGGGTCACTGGCAGACTATATGACTTATTGGCAGGCTCTTTGCTTATTATGAGCTTCAGTGATTTCTGACAGTAGTAGAGCCTACCTTTTTGAACTTTTTGAAAATTATTTATAAATAGTGCTTGCTCAGGTTGAGTGCCTACAAATCTCATTTTTTGTCCATGAACCAGAACCGTTATGTCACATACAATGATCATCAGGTGACTAGGAGGAATATCTTCTATACGTTTCTTGGCTTCTAGATATTTGATTTACAGCTGCAATGTGTTCTCTTAAAGACACTGTAGATCTTATAAATGAAAAGAACATGTTCTGGAAGAGGATAGTACAAGAAATACTTTATGTTAAATTTGCGTACATTAGATTTTGACTCAATTTTATCAATTGTGTTAGGCAAATAGTATCAGAAGAGTAAGGACCTAGAATCTAAAGAAACAGTTACATTTACTATATATGTTTAAGATTCCCTTATGTTCCCAATCATTACATGTGCAGTTCCTCAGGCCTCAAACGACAGTAAATGGGACTGATGTTTACAGCCCAACATTTATATGTGTGTGAAGTTCACTCATGCAAAAATCACATTAGGGAAAGACTGGGGAACCGCAGGAGTAGAAGGAATGGATGAGTTATAGGAGATATAGGAGATATAGGAATGTCTTTTGTGTCTCGGGAAGTTGGCTCATGTATGGAATCTACAGACATTGGCATGTACCTGTAGAAGTAAATGTGGACATGCAGCTGAAAAAATGGCTAGCACACATGCACGTTTCACATTTGTCTACATGAGCCCATAGTCTACTTGACTATCTTGTAGGGTAAGATTTACAACAGATCAGTTCTTTTTATCTTTTTAAATCCATAAATGTAACCCCCTTCAGTGCAGGGGTGTAACTGCGGTGGTAGCAGCCATAGCAGGCACTATGGAGCGCACAGTGTCAGGGGGCCTCATCATCTGACCTGAAACTAAAGAATGGAGGATGTGCACCATTAAATACATATTATGCTGTACATTGTACAGCATAATATGTACATAACATAAATGTGATGTACACTCACCGGCCACTTTATTAGGTACACCATGCTAGTAACAGGTTGGACCCCCTTTTGCCTTCAGAACTGCCTCAATTCTTCGTGGCATAAATTCAACACGGTGCTGGAAGCATTCCTCAGAGATTTTGGTCCATATTGACATGATGGCATCACACAGTTGCCGCAGATTTGTCGGCTGCACATCCATGATGCGAATCTCCCATTCCACCACATCCCAAAGATGCTCTATTGGATTGAGATCTGGTGACTGTGGAGGCCATTTGAATACAGTGAACTCATTGTCATGTTCAAGAAACCAGTCTGAGATGATTACAGCTTTATGACATGGCACATTATCCTGCTGAAAGTAGCCATCAGATGTTGGGTACATTGTGGTCATAAAGGGATGGACATGGTCAGCAACAATACTCAGGTAGGCTGTGGCGTTGCAACAATGCTCAATTGGTACCAAGGGGCCCAAAGAGTGCCAAGAAAATATTCCCCACACCATGACACCACCACCACCAGCCTGAACTGTTGATACAAGGCAGGATGGATCCATGCTTTCATGTTGTTGACTCCAAATTCTGACCCTACCATCCGAATGTCGCAGCAGAAATCGAGACTCATCAGACCAGGCAACGTTTTTCCAATCTTCTATTGTCCAATTTCGATGAATTTGTGCAAATTGTAGCCTCAGTTTCCTGTTCTTAGATGGCACCCGGTGTGGTCTTCTGCTGCTGTAGCCCATCTGCCTCAAAGTTCGACGTACTGTGCGTTCAGAGATGCTCTTCTGCCTACCTTGGTTGCAACCGGTGGCGAATTGAGTCACTGTTGCCTTTCTATCAGCTCGAACCAGTCTGCCCATTCTCCTCTGACCTCTGGCATCGACAAGGCATTTCCGCCCACAGAACTGCCGCTCACTGGATGTTTTTTCTTTTTCGGACATTTCTCTGTAAACCCTAGAGATGGTTGTGCGTGAAAATCCCAGTAGATCAGCAGTTTCTGAAATACTCAGACCAGCCCTTCTGGCACCAACAACCATGCCACATTCAAAGGCACTCAAATCACCTTTCTTCCCCATACTGATGCTCAGTTTGAACTGCAGGAGATTGTCTTGACCATGTCTACATGCTTAAATGCACTGAGTTGCCGCCATGTGATTGGCTGATTAGAAATTAAGTGTTAACGAGCAGTTGGACAGTTGTACCTAATAAAGTGGCCGGTGAGTGTATATATGCTGTATATGTGTGTGGATCTGTGATGTGTTTATACTGTATGTGTATATGGTGTATGACGGGGATCATGGTTTACAATTTTTTACTTTAACAATGATTTTACTTTAATTAGATATGCATAAATATTTCCTAAACAATAAAATGAGATCCCTAAGGTTTTGCATACAGGTGTCAGTATTGCTACTGTAGTAATATAACCAATCATGACCTAACCCCTGATAAATCCACTAAAACAATAAGTATGTATGCTTCCATTCCTGTTACAGGTAGCAATCTCTCCGAATGCCTCTTGACATCAGTAATAACGTTTGTTTCTGACTGCCACTACAGTTAATAATAAAGAACATTACCTACCACTACATCTTGATCCAAGTTGAAAACAGAATCATGTCATTCATAATAAGAATATGGAGAGTATGAAAAAGGTCTGAGCAAAAAAGGCTTCATTTTCTGTTTGAACGTGAAAGCTATTGCATGAAATGAATAGCTCCCAGGGCAAACCCATATGGCACGGATATTACCAGTGTCTTCTAATCAATATCTAATTTTGTTTACTTCAAGGAAAGGTTTATATTTATTGAAGAGAAATGATTAGCAGATATGATTGTTTATCTATGAAAGAGTCAAAGCAGGTGATTTACTGGGCGACTCGCTTCTGATGCTTTTATTTTACTACTCTGTAATGTAGTTTTTTTTGTATATGTACTCGATGATTTGTAAAGTGCAGTGGAGTATGATGATGCCATCTTAAGATTTATTTATTGCATATTTTATTTAATGGATGCATGGGAATGAATTATTAAAGGAAATCTACCATCAAAATCCAGCATGATAAACCAGGGACACTTACTCATAGATCCAGGCACCGTGACTGTGGTAATCTTCTAAACCTTCTTCTAATATATTTTATCCATGGCATCGATCCTTCTAAAATCTAATTTTTTAAGTATGCTAATGAGTCAGTAGGACACTGGGGAGCGTTACCAGAGACCCTCTGTGCTGCAGCTTCACAGGTGTTACTTTGTCTCACCTTTCTCTCTTCATTCTGCCTGCTGTAATCTCATGGCAGCAGAGGAAGTTCCAGCATACATTTGGGGGAAGTGCTCTTCACTGTGTAACAGCCTTTGAAGTCAGAGCCTGGTGGGGCTCTGGCAAAGTTCCCATTGTCTTTCTGCCTCATCAACATAATTTTTAAGGTGGACTTTAGAAGGATTGAGGCCATAACAAATATAAAGACATGGTTGTTTTAAGACAATGCAACCTCTGAGTTGTAGAGAGCAAAAATACAGTACCTATAGAAGTCAATGCAGCCCTGTTTGAAATTTGTATGACTTTTCGTATGAGTTTTGATTTTTGGATTCATTTGGAATTGTTTGTCCTTGCAGTGGGAGCTCATCGAATAGATAGGGCTTGTTAGGGAGAAATTGAAGGCTCACTTACCCTACCACCCAGATGAGATGTGACAAAGCTAATCTCAATAGAAGTATTACTTGCAGAAGATAGAACATACTAAATGATGCAGGCTCCTGATACAACCTAGCTTTCAGTTTCTATGGCTTTGCTATATAGATACTGCATATACTCTGGCATGTGTTTGAGTTCACTTTTACTATGTGAAATATACAAAAATGTCCATTCTTAACTTAATGACTCAACAAATTCAGTATGATAGCATGTTATCAAAACACTATTAACTTTTCTTAAAGGGGTATTCCAGGAATCATCATAATTCATATACAAATGGGTCCTTAAAGGAAACCTACCATTTAGAATGGCAGGTGTAAGCTGTAAGTACCGAGCACCAGCTCAGGGTGAGCTGGTGCCGGTACTTACTTTCGTTAGTGTTATAAACCGCGGTATCGCGGTTTTAACACTTTTTAAACTCTAGACCAGAACAGGCTTCGGCGCTGCGTGCGCCTACATAGGAAATAGCGGAGCTGTTGCGCTGTGAAACACATATGGTACATGTTTCATATGGTACATATGGTACATGTTGCGCTGTGAAACACATATGGTACATGTTTCCTGTCACAGATGGAACAGATTAATCATATTCTTTTTAGCATATATGTTAAACACTACCCATTTTCTTACAAAAAAATATGCAAATTAATTTAAAAGAGTCAATTTTATCCTTAGATGACTCACTTTTAGAGGCTGGAGGAGGAGCATCACTTCAGACACCCCAAGTTTGGGGTCTATATAATTCCATATTTCAAAGGGCATCAAAATTGTGATTATATGTGCTACAGAACCAGAAAACATAGTCAGGATATGGATATTTTTCTGCAGCTCACATTTCCAACAATATCTTTAATTTCTACAGTTCTGATCCTTATGCATTTTGAAAGATGAGAATCTCATCATTAAACTGACCTGGGCTTCTGGTCATCTAAAATAATGATTCCCCTCCATCCTTTGAAAACTAAAAGTCACTCTTTACAGTCATATTTGCATAGGATTTTGAATGTGATTTGTTTTGGTAAATAGACAAGTTTTAACATAAAAAAGAGTAGTATAGAAAGGACAGTCCATACCCTGCTTGAGGTTGCTGTTGGTTTAGTGATGTAAACACTGGTGACAGGTTCCCTTTAAGTGGTGGAGAAGTAAACATAATGTGGGTTCTACTTTCCCAATCTACTTTGCTATTACATTACATTTAATATCTTTCTTTAAATATGACAAATGCCTTTTTAGCTATTAATTTACTTTTATTTTTGTTTGCCAAACACTTGCAATCCATCTTATGTATAATTCCCATTGTCTTTAGCTAGTAAGCTCTGCCAAACAGTGTAAATATGGAACTGAAGACCATTTCATAATAACAAATCAATCTCTGTAAAATACAATAATTAAAATGCAGGCACTTGTAAAGAACATACTATATGCGTTCCATTATTTCCGTTCACCTTATTTCCTTTCAGCCTAAGGCACATTGATATTGAAGGAAGCCATTTTTAATGTAAAAGAGGAAAAGTTAGAAAAAAACTTTGAGGTTACAATAATAATTTCATGTTTGTTGCTTTCCAGTTTCCCACTAGATTTCATTAAATGTTTGTTTTGTGTAAATGATAATCTATAAACTTATATAAATACTCAATAAACACTGTAATAATTACTATCACAAACTAAAAGGCTTGATTTTAAAAAACACCCTATGGATAGCATTTATTTATACCAAAATTTGCACAAAAAACCCTTTATCGACCTGCCCTATATATTTTTTTTTTTCCGTTTTTTAGTCCCACCTTTCAAAAATCTAAAACTTTTTTCTCTTTCTATGTACAAGACATGGGGGCTTGTTTTTTTAACTGTTTCTAGATGTCTGCTTCCAGCAAATGGTTAGAGATTAGATTGAATGACAAGACTCCCGGCTGTCATAGCAAACGATCGCCGCCTCCCTTTATGCTGTAATACTACATCACGTTTTGGGAAGGGGTTAAATTGTCGGTAAATTTCGAGTGGTTAGGGATAGCAACTTCCCTAAATTTACTTAAAAATTGCGGAGGCAGGTTTAAAGAACCATCTTTTTCTTGAAAAAGCACCACTATTAGAAAACATTTTATTAGTATTTATATACCGCTTAACATGGAATATGAAAAATATCCAGTTGACTATATTGAAATCTTAGTTAACAGAAATGTGAGTTTTACAATGTACATAAAATTCTACTTCCTTGCCTACTGGAAATAGAACAGAATGTATAAATTGTCATTCATTGCTGAAATATATATTCATAGAAATATGTTAGAATGTCAAAGAGCAAGACAAATGAGAAAACCACTACATCAACAGTTCAGGTCTCTTCTGTGAACGTAGTGTTTCAGTATCTGCAAAAATTTCTAGTCCATGCACTGATTTAGTTTTGTGCTTTGTTTCACTCATTAGCAACAGTAGTTTTGCTTCCAGAAGCACCAAAATAAAGGATGTGGCTGAGACAGCGGCCCAAGGCTAATAAATTTCATAACAGCAGTAGCAGCTAAATTCAGTCAACCTTGAGTCCTATAGGCATCTGCTTCCTCATTGGAAAGCTTTAACTCTTCAGCTGTTTCATCTTAATTTTTTTTTCTAAATGTATCTCATTATGTCTTTATTGGAAGTTCATGGTCGAATTACAGATTTTTACTAAAGCCTAACAGTGCGCTATTTTGGATTACACATTCTGTCTTGCTTTAGAAGGCATGGCTAATCTATCTAATTGTACAATCTTACTTACACGTTGTATAGCTGTGATTTACAGGACAATTGCAAACATTCTAGTAAATGTGCTTACTGAACACTGTTCCCATTTCATATTTATTTTCCAAATCAATATACAAATGAAAAAATCTAGAAGTTTCAAATTCTCATTATAAAAACTGCATGCAGCATAATATTGCCATTTGTTTCCTTCTAAAGTCTTGTAATCATTAGTATTACAAAGTCAATAATCACAATCAAAAGCACAGTCTTCACAGAAGGTTTATGAGTCAGAAGTAAACAGGGGAAATGTGTATTGATATGCTAAAATAATAACCTGATTTGCCAAATTTGGAAACCAAACTCAACGATGAAAGTTATGTTATGGAATAATTATAGGATTTACGCACTATAAAACTTTTCTTTCATAACATTTTGTAAGTAAGGTCTATCTACAATTGTTCACGAATCTCGCCCTATAAACTTGATAGACTATTGCTTGGAACAGATTACAGCTACATGGTAAAAGGTTTCCTTCTTAAAACTACTGCTGGACAAAGTCAATATTATTGATCTGCTTTTTATGCACATAATATGGCAATACTCAAGGAAGAGGGAATAACAATATTCACATAGAAATGTACCAAAACTATTTTTACATTATACCGTCTACTACAGACAATTCTTATTTATAGATTTTTACATTGTCGCTAAAGGCAAATCCAGGTCACTAGGTCAGGTAATTCCATGTTACAAGATGGAATAATAAAAATATTTCTTAGAATGACTTTGTATAATAACAGCATGGCAAATTATAATAAACAAAGATCATAAAACATTCTAAATGTTCAGGTGTTAATGGGCTGAATATAATTGGGAAAATGGTAAACCACATTCCCATGTAGAAATCCCAGAAATGGATCCTTTTTGTCAAGTAGATTTAAATTTGAGTTTGACAGGAGAAAAGGATTTTTGTTTTTATTCCTTATACCTCTCAGCCTTTACTACCAAACAAGTAGGAAAAGAAACAACTGGTAGGATGCCAGAAGATAAGTATATAACTGTCAGGCTGCATTGTGGTTAGCAAAATAAATGTAAATTGTGGCAACACAAGGATGGATGGGCAAATAGATATACACGGGGTCAACAAAAGAGTAATTTAGGAAACTACTCAGACACAAGCATGTTGAGGCATAATGAGTCAATTTTGGAATATCTATCTGAGATTACATAAGTGTCACAGAAATTTCTAAAACAATAGGTGGGAGCAAAGAAAGTCCTGAACCCAACGTATGGCTCTACCAATAAACCAACACCAAACTAGATGATGATTATATTGCAGAGGAACATTGTATACTAGGCTGCAACAGCCACCAGAAATAAAGAATCCAGTGGGTTGTTGTTACCCTTCATTAGCCCTAACATGAGATAATAAGTACCTTGATTCTTTCAGTATGTATTTTTAGTCCTAGCTATCTGTCCTTAAAATGTTATGGTGCTCTAAATAGGAAGAAATCAAGTTTCAGTGCTCAATACTGTACAAAGACACCAACCTTTTGTTTATAATGTACTTTTTAAGCAGGGGCAGATTAACCCTAACATGTGACAAATAACCAAACACCAATGCTTTATGTAAGGCATCGCCCAAAAGACCAAAGCACAGTTAATGGTACATATGTTTCCAATTGAAAAAGTCCCCTTTGATTTTGCTGTAATCTTAGCCTGCGGGAATTAAAAGGTTAATAGCTAGAATCGGAGAACCTAACAATCATGGCTGTAGAACAAGAGGCTGCTATTATAACTGGAGCTATTACTACCAGCCTGTTCTTTGATCAGACATGCTAAGAGAATGGTTAACCCCCTTTCACTTGAGCAAGGAATATAAAGCAGCCAGATGAACTACAGTGCCAGACATTGAATGTGGGTGGCTCTTAAAGGGTTAAAAACAGATGTTGTGTGTGATCCTTAAAATGATGTTTTATCACAGTTTTTTTATGTTATTCTTTTTATGTTTTCCTTCTGTTCATTTCTAAACAAATCACCTCTATTTATACTATTATAACTCCATAAATTGCACATTCCGTTTGGAAAACACTTATTGCAAACATAAACCATTATACAGTTTTTCTTACCCATCATATAAGCGGCGGCTGTCTTAAGACTATTTTATTTTTAAAGCTTCTTTTAACTTATTTCGTTTTCCCGAATTGGTTTTCAAATAGTACAACTGATAACATCTCAATTTCTTCCCCTCAGGATGCAGACTTGAAAGGATCTTAAATCTGTATTTCTTGTGATTTCCAAAGGTCTATTAGATTGACAATCTGTGTGCCAGACACAACCATGCAAGAGAGATAACTTGTTCCCCACTCCAAAACAATGGTCAATAGTACACTATCATCCCATCTGCACGTTGTATTAGCATTCCATTATTGGCTACAATCTTTGGGTAAAGCAAGTAATAGTTAGCCTTTATTTTAAGCAAGAGAAAATATTTTACTTATCTATTTTGATAGAGAGCAATAGACCTAATAAGATTATGTCAAGAAAATAGAAAACAACAACGTACTGGAAGGTAACCTATGGCTCAGTCTATTGCAAAGTGTCACCTAATGTTCTTTAGCCTCTTAGCTTTGATATAAGGGGCTTTAAATGGTATTTTTGACAATTTATAAGCTTTGGCTGAAATGTAATGTGATATATCCACCCTATATCGCTTGAAAAACCTCATGCTATAGAGCAGTACTGATGGATTAGCATTTTTTTTGTTTAAACTTCACTTTCCATCCAGCATTTTCACCGTGTATCGATTTTCTGAACGGATTCTCTCTTCCGAGTCACTGATCATACAGTAGCAGTTTGGATGCTATTTAATGTAACATCAGATCATATCTAATTGTTGGTCCTTTTAATCACCACCAACAGTAATTTCATATTTTTTCATGCTGCATAGTCATGCAGATGTAGCGTTACAGTGGGTAAGAGTGCTTGTAATAAGTCTGCCAGGAAGGTCTGGCCAGATAATTGCCTCACAGATGCACTGCTACAAGCATGCACTTCATATCTGTGATGTTATCATACTGGAGCTGAGCAGTGACTAAGACGCTTGAAGACCTCGCAGACCTTAGCGAGTCAGAGGTGCTTTTGTTTAATTAGCATTGATGGCAGGAAATAATCAGTGTGCTAATGAAATCTACAGACATACCGCAAACACATAAACTTTTTTTTAGCCCTTTGTCCTGAGAGCAAGCTGGAGACTGTTTATCCACAGCTATTAACGCCTCAATGAAAAATAAAACAGGTCAGTCTCTGTAAACCTTTTTTTAGAGAATGACTAAGCTTTTGAGTTCTTTTTGGATTGACAGACATCTTCTTGGGGTGCTGATAGCACATATATATTAGTATTTGCCAGCAGCAATAGTAGACTTGTGTGTGTCAAACACATTGCATATGTCATTGTCATTTATATCATAATATACAGTTCTTGTTTCTTGCCAGTTCCAAACATATTTATGTAACAACAAAAAACTATAAACCAACTAGATATTGGATGACTTATAATGTATACAATATGCAAAAGAAAACTATGTTACTACTGGGATGTCTCTTTCTCTTTCAATTATGATTGTTTGACTATGGGGGTATTGAAAAGCTATGTTTATAATAATAATAATTAAGCTGAATTTGTATAGCAACATCATATTCTGCAGCGCTCTACAGATCACAGGGTACATATATAAATACAATAAGACATTACAGAGTTGTAACATAGTCGGATGAAACAACAGGAATGAAGGCCCTGCTTGTTAGAGCTTATAGTATATGAGGATAAACATTCTTTAAAGAAGACCTGTCTCATGCCAGTCATACTTGCTGGTAAATTATCTGCCACTAAGGCACTGAAAATTAATTACAGCAATTTTTTTTATAAAAGGCAAAAGTAGTCGAGAATGAGTCAACTTCTGAAGAGAAGAGTCACGTTTTCTCCCAGGCTTCCAGTCAACCACGCCTCCTTCTTTTGACTGACAGCACAGTTTCTCTTCATATCACTTGAAAATTGAAGAATGCAGGCTGGGTTATAGACTAAGATGATTGGAAGGGATCGGAATAAAGAGGAGCGGGGGTAAGTATCTGTAGTTTATTTTTTATCTACTAAGAAGTTATTTTCCTTTAAATGATGGTGGCCATGTGCCAGCACTCACCAGCCAGCAGTTCTGGGTACCGCCATTTTGGGAAGTATTGTACTGTAGTTTGGCAAAGAAGTTTATTAGAAGTTTGGGGTCAGGTTAATGCCCGAGTTTGGTGCTGCCACTGGTCGCAGATATTAACTCTTTAAATGTTGTCTTTAAGCGCTGCTGGTATAATTATATGGATAAACTGCGCACACTGGGACTAGCTTGCCATCACCGATCATGGGTTTTACTGGTGGAGGGTCTAGGTCTGGTACTTGGATCTGAACCAAAGCAGGGTTTCAAAATTTAGAATTTTTATGGATCTGCTCATCACTAGTCATAACAAGTATCAGAGAATATGCATAGAATGGAACTATTCTATGGAGATGTCCTATATTAGAGTCTATATCAGCTCTTTGACCCAATGAAAGATTTTATGGTCTTTTGGTAGGGGTAGGCAGTTTATCCAGGTACAAATTGTGAATAAGAAATTGTATAGGGTAAACCATATTGTATAGGGTAAACCATAAAGTAAACCATTGCAAGCTATGAAACAGATCAACTTCAGATCAAGCTAATACTACTTCAGCCTATACCACTTCAGTCTATAGATACAGCTAGTCAGGCTTGAACGTTGCTTCTTAGATCTCCTGTTATTACCACATTTTGGGTACCACCGATTTATACAAAAAGTTGTCTGTTTTATTAAGTATACTTAACTAAACTTAAGTCAGGTCGTCGAGTAAGCGAGTGAAGTGTGAAGCTTTCATTTATGAGGGACAGGTAGAACCTAGATCCATTCCTGATTTTTGATAAATACCTTGAATCAGTTTTGGGGGAGTTAAAAAAAAAATCAGCTGCACAAAACGGCTCCTAGTAAATAGTTGAAACTGCACTCAAGTGACAAGATAAGCACCCGGCACAATATGCTTCTATTGCTATAAAATGGCAATCATTTTTCTTACATGAAATGTTGATAAGATGTGCTTTTCTGCTCCCCACTCACAGGCAATCATTTTATATTTTATTTTATTTGAAAAGAGCTTGATTATTTCTCTTTATATGGCGCTAGATTGATTCACACATACCTGTCAGCAAGCACTTTTCCTATATTATGGTTACTACATGATCTAAATAATAAAAGCTTACTTTCAACATTCCATCAGAGAGAAGAAGACGTAAAGATAATCATTATCCTAAATGATATTTTCTATGTGACATGGACATAATATTGTCCCTGCAATCCGAGGTGTCTGAACACACAATAAAAAAACCTGGTCTAAAATCACCATCCAGAGAAGAGAAAAACCAAATAAGCTGACAGGAAAATGCTCCCATAATGCTTTATTGCTAAAACAAATAGCTTGGGAAAGAACAGATAAAAAAGGATTAATTGGGTAACCAAATTTCATTACCAACAGATTTGCATGATAAACTCCTTTTTATTAAGCAGGAAGTCTGGAATTGAAATCAGATTATCAATTTGTGCCTTGGCAGAATATCAGCATTTGATATTTTGCATTGCAACTTTAACTCCTTGGGTGTCATATGTCCAAATTAAGTAAAAACAAATGGAAAAAGCAGTTCCTGTACAAGGAATGAAGAAAAATAGACAGACAAAGCATAAGTCAGTGATGTTGCTGACAGCATCTTTTAGCTAACAAATGAAACAAGTGATGAGGGCTGGTGTATGGTATATTACAAATATACTACCAAATTTTCATTCGGTCCAATGGACTCATTTAGGATCATTAGATACAGACTAAACTACAGACAAGAGTAGCTACAGCTGCCATTTTACATATTCTACTATATGTGGTGTATCTAGTACAACGATAACAATATAGGACTTAATTACTGAACGTGTCTATAATTGAGTATGTGCTAAATCATTACAGTGTCTTATGCTCCTACATGTTGGCTTAGTTCATGGGCCAAAAGTGTCAATATTTTGATCAATTTCATTGTTTCCTAACCAACCTCGGTCATGTCCCCTTTCGTGCAAGATCACGCAGGAAACCCTGCTTTTGTCTAAATAGTTGTTAAAGGACATTGACCATTAGTTTATGGATGGTAGCTGTGTCCTAATAAGAAGTTCCTGAGGAACTATGCTCCCAAGGAATTCTTTTGTTATAATTTTATACGCAGAAATTGCAGCAATATAGTCATAGAAACTATGGTAATCAGCCTGGGACACCCTGGCTATGCAACCTAGCACATCAGAGCGACTCATCTTATAATTTATTTACTCTCCCATATGATACAAGTCCCGCCCAGTACCGCCTGTGAGCACTGTGGACGGGTTGGACCATGTGGGATCTGTATCGTACGGGGGAGTGAAAAAAATTATAATATGAACAGCAAACACCAGCAACAAAAAGATCAGTATAAAACAATCAGGCTGCATAGTATAGAGGTAGAGAACCATCTAGTAAGGCCAAAGGGCACCAGTTAAAATCCTGACACTTATGAAATGTTTGTGTGTTCAGCCAAACACCAAATGAATCCAGCCCCCAAGCAGTCACTTTTTCTAACACATATAAAGGCCCTTTCCCAGATCCCAAGGTCAATGACTTACAGAAAGCAATGTAAACAACTATACTTAGCTATCTGTCAGTAACCACTAAAAGGGGTGACACAAGATCAAGCTAATGCTCTGCTTATACACACATATGGGGATTCGGATGTGCTTATCTAATTTGGGCCTTTTTTGCACAAATCGGCTGTATTGAGACTAAAATAGGTGCAAAACTATCCCAGCAAAACCTTAGCGTTGGCAAGATTCTTTCATGAATGGAGTAAAATAGATGAAAATTGTGCCAACAAAAGAAGAAAACCAAACATGAGATTGAACACATTAAATTAGCAAAAGAATCCTCTAATGCTAAATAAACACCAAAAAACCCATAAAGGAATAGAAAGAGAAACAAAAGGAAAGAGACCTCACTATGACAAATGACCCCCCATAGACACTTGAACTAACTGTCCAATGTATATATCATCAATTCTAGCACATGGACCAGTAGCTTTGATATACATACCTCAAATATTTACATACCCCAAATTATAACATTTACTTACTTGTCCGACGCAGTTTGCTGAAAGTGCATTGTCCGATGATAATATACTCTGCCGTGAATGGAGCAGCAGGATACACTCTGTACTTGAAGCTCCATTTAGGGAAACATTCTCATGACTGATCTGTTTGGTTAAACACTCGCCAATAAACATGTTGGCCCCCATCCACATGACAATCCAGCAATCGAACAATGAAATATGCTTAATAATAATAATGCCACTTGCAACAGTAAGAATTAATTTATAGTTTTGAAAAACATTCCTATAATTTTAGGATCCATGAGGATAAAATTGTCTTATGTGTTTGAAACACATTTTTTCAGAATTGAACATGGGGATTTGGGCTTCTGAGCTAAACATTTGGAATGTCTAGCCCATGTTTATATGTATGTGTCTAGCACCTTGCACCATAGGTGAATAAATTCTTGAATTGTATGGAGCGCTGCTTTCCTCTATTGGACTTTATTGTGTATCCTAGACTTTGAGTTAGGCCAATCACAGCTTGCACCCAATCTGGACTTGATTCATCATCACAGTGCCACCCTCTTCTTTGCTTAGTCTATGTTTCTCTAGAATGTTTTTTAGGAAAATCATGTGCTTTATATTTGACAGAATAGTGCATAAATGAATAATATACATTTCTTTATTATTCTATCCATTATCATGTATTGGTTCATATTATTTCTTATTTCACTCTGCGGAGGACTGAATCAGGAACAGCTCGGTTTTCACATAAAGATAGCTCAGACAGATCTTTGTTTCCCCCTTTTGTTTATGAATTCTCTGATATACTCTATCTGCTAATGTATTTTCTGCCTTTTAACAAATTTATTGTCTGCAGAGCAATATCTTGGAGGCTGGCGGCTGAAATATTTTTAGACACAATTATTCTTTATAACAGGATTCACTATGTGACATTTGCCTGCTTAATGACTGTGCTGTGAATGACTTCATGATATTAGAATATAACAACATTTCTAATATGCATGTGCGTTAGATGAAAAATCATTGTGCTGATCTATCCTTTTATCACTCAATCAATAGGATGTGACAGGCCGCATATTTCCCTAAATAAGCACAGGGTGAACACAGATGGCTACAGAAGCTGATTAAGCATGCCAAGTGCCAGTCTACCATACTTTAAGGTACAGTGCGGTCTATAGTTCTAAATCCCAGCTGCTGGGGGCAAAACATCTATTATTACCAAAGGACAATTTCTGTGCTGATGAAGCTACAAATCTACGCACTTAACCATCACCGCTTTTAAAATAATTGGAATTGAAATGAGATAATGAGATAATATTAGGAAGTAATAAAACGTTCTCTACCACACTGACAGATAATAATGCAAGCGTCTCAATATAACAGTGTTTCATTATTTATTTCTGTCTTCGATTACTTTATTTTTCAGTATTTTTAAAATAAACAGTTCGAAGTGAGAAATTACATTTTTAGTATGAGTATATAACCCTTTAGTCTGAGTGCATATTAGTGCTCTTTCATCATGGAAACAAAGCATTTATGCATAATCCTTTTTTAAAACAAATTTAATTGGTGACACCTCTCTGGGTAGGCTTTCTGTTGTTGAAGTTGCTAGCTCTCATGTACCGATGAGTAACAAGCAAACTTACCAGCCTCTGGTGCATCTGGTTTCAGTGTCTATCAAATGGAGGCACAGTCTTATGCACTGTACTTTAAGCCACTCCAATGTTTACATGGTCCCACTTACTGCCTAAATTCAAACAGAGATGCCATTCTGGATGGTGCATCACTCCAATGTTGCTTTAGTAGTGTGCTCTCAACATCCAGAACATTCCTCTACTACTAAGAACTTTTCATCTCTAAATTTTCACTAGGTGGCAGTGCACAATGAACAGATAATACATGCAGTCCCTGGGTTACGTAAAAGATAGGTTCCTTGGGTTTATACTTATTTTTTGTCCCAGTGACAAATGGATTTTTAATGTAATGAGACCAAGGATTATGAATAAAACATAATTATAGACACCTCACAGCTGATTCGTTAGCCTCAAAAGCAGTCAGCCCATCAGGAAAATTACCAGTGGGTTACATTTCCAGTCCTCCCCTAGTCAACTTACATCTAGATTCACCAATCTGATGAACTGGTAATGTTTTTTTCATATCCCTCAGGATACCAATTACAAAAAAATGACGAACATTATGCAGTCAAAAACAAATTTCACATAACCATATATGCAAAAAGTAGAATAGAAAACACTAAATTGGGAAATATGTATATTCCTGATTCCAAACTGAAAGTTACTTCCATTAGTCCATCTATAGAAGTAAATAGTACAATGTAGTCAATCCAAAGTAAATTGGAAGTTAAACATAATCTGGACTGTTTTCAATGTGGCCAGAGATTTTCTGTCAGTTAAACTTGAACATTCTATTGCTTGATTTTGACTTTCCCTAAAATTCTGTAATCTTTACACTTGACAGGAAATCCCTAGATGTAACTGACTGTTGGATAACTCGATGGGTGGAAATCCAGGAGCAAAAGCCAAGGAATGTTAAGCTCCCAAAGATGCAACCATGTCTTCCATTTCCTTATAACATTGTTTGTAAAAGTAAAATAGAAGCCACTTTGTATTCTAATGAATTACTTTGCTATCCTTCATTAAAACCTTGCAAAACATTGGACAACCACTGTTGATTTGTAATATACATACGGTTTGTCACATTCAAACATACAGTACTTGCTTTTATTTTATATACTGTAAATAAAATGTTGTTAATTGAAAGATGGAAACCACCAATATGCAAAAGTGCACCCTATTTATTTATTTTTCAATACTAGGACATAATAGACACGTGGTCTGTATAACTTCATAAAATTAGATAAAAAACAGTCTCAGAAGACAAAACATGTCAAATTCCAACATATCATAACTTTTTTTTAACAAAAAATAGGCCAAAAGCAGATACAGCTTGTGAAAACTGAAAGCTCACCTTGCAGCAGACTTTTTAGAGCTCATTAGTCCAATGTGTGCATGAGGAATAACACTGCTTTCAGAAATTATGTGACTTATTATGTGGATTTCTTTTTGTAGCTGTTCTTTCCTCTGCTGCTGCTGTAAATCTCCAGAGTGGGTACTCACCCCTTCTTCCATCATAAAGTTTCAAACTAATCTTTTCTATATTATCTATAGAGCTATATAAGCTCTATGGAATTTAGTTTGTCTATCACTACAAAAGCATGCATGTGAGAAAGAAAGAGCCAGTGATCTAACTACAAGGGTAGGAGCCATAGCAGTTGCTATGGGTCTGTAGGGTCAGGGGCCCCAGCACCTCCAAGTAAAGGAGCAGTTGGAAGGGACCTCATTGGACCCCAGATGAAAGCCAAGTACATCTCTTTAAAATTTTGCCATGGGGCCCAAACTCTCTTTGTTATGGCCCTGAAGCATTATAGAAGCAAAGATGATGGGAGAAGAACTATGACCAAACAGTACATATAAGAGAGGAATTAAAAGGCTGCAAAGCTTAAGTTTGCAAAGTTGTATCTGAGCCACAAGAATTATAGAATAAAGTACTTTGGAAAAACAGGACCAGTATTAGGATGTTTGGCCATAATCCACATGTGGATAATCCACCATATGTGGCCCACATATGGTCAAAATCAGCTAGACCATCTCAATAAGCTTTCAAACATAGTGGAGAAGTTTTTTATATGGCTTATTTTGTAATCAAAAGACATGAACACATTGTAGTCATTAAGCCAAATGACAATTGGGAAACTACCTATTCAACTACTAAAGTGTGTGTCACGCTGAGAATGCTTTGTGGAACCTAACTGCAAAGTTTTGGCTTTTACCTTTACTCACAATTCTCGCCCTTCAGCAGCTGCCAACAAAACTTGTGATGATATGGCTTGGCTATGGGACATCAATAAAGCCAAGAAGGGAGATTCTAGTATAAATACTCCCTGTGCTTGTGACCCCTTATGGGTCATCACTTTGAACCTGACAATTTCATAGAAAAGGGGAAGTGTATCTACAATCAATAAATGAAAATATCCAATGACATTTGGAAAGAACTAAAATTATTATAGTTCAATGTATGAATGATAGCCAGATTGTGAAGATCATAAAATACTCTTGGAGCAATGTAACTCAAGATTCATAGCAACAGGTAGTAATTGTGATACCTCTGCAGGTATGCTTGCCATAATAGACATCGAAACATTAAAACTATGATTTTAATGTTTTTAAAACAGAGTAAACCTTACAATTGGAGATTTGTTATAATTGTCTTTTCATATATTTAGAATATATTACTCTCCATCCAACTTCTATAGGGATATATGGAAAAAGATGTTGTCAGATTCCATTTAAAAGCTGATTATTAAAAACCAATTTTAAACACAAACCACAAAGTAGAACCCGTCCAACTGTTCTAACTCCAACACCAACCACAGATACTAGCTTTTGATCACCAAACCAAAAACAATTACTTAAAACAAATGGTGAGGTGTGTACAACTTAAAACATAACCTTTACTGAATTATGCATTAAACTATGTAGTCATAAAAACAGTCCCAAAAGTACCAAGAAATTATGTTCCTCTATGTTCCCCAACAGCTTATGCCCTGACAAGGGCAGTACCAAAACTTATCCTAGTTAGGAGGAATGGTAGGCCCTGTGAGAGTCCCCAAAATAGCATCCCAATGTATTCCAGAGGGCACATATAGCATCTCTTTCATGAGGACTGTATGAGCCAGGAGTATAGTCTGCAAAGATGTCTGCCACACTAGAAGTATTAAACAGTGGTTGTAACCCCTGGAGTTCTGGTGCAGTAGCCGCAAAAGTACTAATGATGCTGAGGTTTAAATACAGTAGATTAAGTGGGCCAGGTACTCCCACCTACAGGCACTAGTGGGAATGTGCCCACACCTCACTCCCCCCCAGTCTCATGGCCAATAGCCACATAAAGAAGAGGAGGATTGTATGTTAACTACTGACATCTTAATACAATTAGGTCATAATTAGGAGGGGCTGCAATAAGCGAGGGCTCATACACAAGTCATTGGGGCACATTTACTTACCCATCCCAATGCGTTCCCCAAGGTGCGTTCCCTGACAAGAATGCACAGCTCCCATACTATATGTATAGTGTAGGACCTATCAGTCCCCCTAACTAGGGCAAATTTTGAAACTGTCCTAATCAGGGTGGGATCTATTGTAGAACATAGGGTCAGTCTTTTTATATAGGGATTAATAGGTTTAGATCTCTACCTGAAAATCTCTTGTTATGTCCTGACCCTGGTGTCTTCTAATCCACGAACCCTGCACTGCGTGACAATGCTACCTGCTGTACGGGTAAGAGGTAACAATTATTCTTAAATTCCACACATCTGACATTTACCATTTTTGAAAACAAGCTAGAGAAGTCAGAATCGAGACCTAAATTACTTTGACAATCTATGACATTATGGCTTAAAAAGTGATATTTGCAAACATTTCCAGAACTAGTCGAGCCATACCCCAGCAAACATCAAGCTGTCATTGCCACTAAAGGTGGGTCTGCAAAGTATTCAGACTCGGGAGATGAAAAGGAATGCAAAATGCTGAATTAGCAAAATTACATTTTGTTACACAGTACAGAAGCATATCTCATTCTCGCACTGAAAAGGAAGGGGGAAGTTCCAGGGAACAGGTAGAAGGGGGAGGCAGTGTAACAGCCTGTGAAGCTACAGCGCAGGCAGTCTGGTAATTGCCAGACTCAGACTTTCAGACTCATTAGCAGAATTTTTTTTGGAGGAAAGAGGCCATTGATAACAAACATAAGAAGACTACCACAGTCATATTGCCTGGATCTATGAGAAAGTTTCACAGGAATATTTTGCAATTAAGTCTAAAAATAAAATACAATTATAAACCTCCAACATACCTTTCACTGCTTTCTGATCAGCATATTAGAATGATTATTATTTAGGAAAGATGCTTGAGCAGAATTCACTAATATGAAAAAATTACATATTTTTTTACATTTTGGGATACAACATATTTATCATTGGTTACTGACTGCTTCATTAAGCCAGTAAAGATAATTATCTTTCTGCAATTAAAATAAGTACAAGTTTAGTATTTTTAATAAATGCCAAATAGCAAATAAATATAGATAACACTAATAACACGAAACTTTTCAATTATCTAAAGATCTTTTTGTAGACATAACTTTTTATTAAAGTCATATTAACGTTATGATGCTTGGACAATTAAAGAAAATAACTGTGGCCATTAAGTATACCAATTAATACAGTACACAGTGATTTGCTTTTCATTGAGGGGGGTGATTTACGCTAATGGGAACTTAATATCTCTTATTAAACAGCTCACTAATATCGTGGTTTGCTTACAGTAAATTGGAACCAGAAATTCTTAATCACTTATCTAAAGTTAAAAAAAAGATCACATTAAATTGAAATGGGAATCAGCAGGGAGATAAATGCTTGTCGTGCTGCAAATGAATTGTAAATATTTTTTGGACATTCCAGAAAACGTCTCTTGCTGTCCTTTTAAAGTGTTTAATGTGAATCATTAAAGGAAATCTACAAGTAAATTTAGTCTTTATTAACCATTAACACTGGTGGGTAGATCCCATCATTGTGGTTAGAAGTAAACCCTCTGGGGGCTCTTTCTTTTACACGTCCCACTGGAGCACTCCCCCCTTCTCCCGTTCTGTGCCCAAAATATTTAGCTGAGTCACTGCTGCAGTGAGATTATCCGTCAGAACGAGCAGGTAGTCTGGGGAAAGTGCTATGAGAAGTGCAAGATCATACCAACATAAATTTATGAACCCACATTTTACTTTAGTGTTTCTGTTGTGAATCCTTAAAAAATTTTGTCCTTGACAATGTCAAATGTTCAGCTAACAGCTATGCAAGTCCTTACAGTGTGATGTAGTATTTCACTTCTGTGCCACCTTCTTTTCTAATTACTGTAAATGACTGCTTTGTGCATTATATCTTAGCCAATGATGTCGAAGTCTAGTCTTTGGCATGGTCAGTCTGTTTTTTGGAAAACACCTGCAGCTACGTGAAATGCATTTGTAGTTTTTGCAGCAGTGTATTTGAGGTAGTATTAAATATTGAAATGGATGGTACATCTGAGTATTCACGAAGCATTCAATATAAACCGGTTAAACCTCTTAATGAAACATAATTAGGCATGCTCTGATTCTCCCATTTTTTCCTTTCACGCAATATTTCTTCACATCTCCGATCTCCAGTTTCAAATTTCCAGTGCAAAGTCTCTGTATTTTTTAAAATTCTCATATGTGGCTTCCTGACTACTACAGTACATATTGTTTCATACTCAAAATGTTAAGTTGTCAACTAACAATGAAAACATGTAGTGAAATAATAGAATCTAAATCATTATACATGATGAAAGTTACTAAATGACAAAAATTAGTTTTTATGTGGCAGGAATCATATTTCGTTTACATTTGTGTTTTGTGCATTAAATATTTAAATAGTTTTAAGTAATTTGCACTAATATGGCCAGCCAGGCAGCAATATACAGTAAACTACATAGCCATACACAGATGTAACATCAGAATAACTGATACCAACTTGATGTCCAACATCAAAAGTAGCAGTGTAAAATGTTACAGGTTGATATAATAATAAAAAATACTGTATATACTGGAGTATAAGCTGACCCGAGTATGAGCCGAAACCCCTAATTTTCACACAAAACCTGGAAATACCTATTGACTCGAGTATAAGCCAAGGGTGGGAAATGCTTTGGTCACAGCCTCCCAGTATACAGCCTGCCCAGCCCTCTGTAGTATACAGCCTGCCCAGCCCCCTGTAGCATACAGCCTGCCCAGCCCCCTGTAGTACACGGCCTGCCCAGCCCCTTGTAGTATACTGCCTGCCCATCCCCCTGTAGTATACAGCCTGCCCAGCCCCCTGCAGTATACTGCCTGCCCAGCCCCTGCCCATAGTATACAACCTTCCTATGCCCCCTGTAGTATTCCGCCTGCCCAGCCCCTGCCCATAGTATACGGCCTGACCAGCCCCTGCCCGTAGTATACAGCCTGCCAAGGCTACTTTGTTTCACCTCATCATGATACCTGGATTACTCCTTGGGATAGCACCGAGACCATCATCTGCTGTTTTTTCCATTTTCTGTTTTATTTAATAAAGATTAACCCAGTAAAATAAATTCTTCGGCCTCATACACATGTTTCAAGGCTGAGTGCTAGATGTTTTTCCAGAGGCCAGCACACTGTCCCATTACTTTCTATGGACTTATGCATATGGCAATGGATTCTACAGCCCAGTGTATCAGGCGACTGGGTGGGCTACAAAACAGAGTGTGAGTCCTATTTCTGCCCATGTTTTATTTTTCTTTTATCAGCGGTGGTGAGAGTGTTGCTCACATGCCAATAACAGATCGACCACAAAGAAGAGATCCAGTTCCATTTTTTGAAGCCCGCAAAGAGCACATGTTCATGTGTATGTGGCTTTAAACAGTACATTCAAGATGAATCCATCCAATACATTGCAAACTGTCAGTGGGGCAGATACCCTACAGAGGACTTGGGGACATTTGGATCATTTTTATGAAAGGAACGCTTTACTTTGTAAGCAGAGAGTTGGTGTATTGAGAGGAATTTAGGTGTGATCATCCTGTGACATGATAAAATGCATGTTCTATGAGAAACTAGTCAGAAAGTGACAGGACCAAAATGTGTAATATGTTTCACAATTCTTAGCACAGATCAGAAGCCTGATAAAAAAAAAAGTTCTCAGCACAGTGAGCACCATAAAAAATAATATATATTTAATAAAAATATTCATAACAAAATAATATGAACATGTAGAAACACATATGGAACATATCTATTAACCTATATACAATACACATTTCTTAGAGATGATGTGTAAACATCATGCAATGATACAATACAAATGTAATGCATCCAATCTAAAGTGAAGAGAAAAAAACCTTTCTGAAGTGCTGCATCACCACTTAGGATAGTGTAGTCTCTTGTCTGATGAATATGGACAGGTACAAGGGTGCAATGATAATTGCTTATCACTGTGCCAGACATAACTTTGCTTTAAAGCCCTATGATTATGCATACATCAGAGCCCTGCTTCAACCTACTATATAATTATTTATGGTAAAATTGTATTGTTGAATCAAAGAAATCTAGGACAAGGGGCCATGTATATTTATAATGGACGTAAACTGTCTGTTTCAATAATGCTTTCTTTCGGAAGTGACAGATTGTTTAATATGCTCCCTAGCAGCTGATTTTGGGAGAAGTATCTGAATAAATTAAGTAATGTCTTAAAGTGAAGAGCAAACTAATGTAATAGGCTAATGTTATCAGGCATGTCTAATGTTAAATAAGAAAATGTACACATAAGTGAAGCGGGTTGTCACTTTCTTGAAAGGAACCTGTCAAAACTGTCACAGGACAGTTTGCTCTAGATTTTCTTCAGATTGGGATATTTCAGCTCAAGTAGGAGACTAAATTAATGGCCTTTTAAACGTCACTTAAAGGAACTGAGGTATTCCTGATGATAGATTCCTTTATCTCTTCAAAGCCCTGTACTTTCTTTATTTAATCTTTTCCCCTAACTGACTAAAAACTTAATCTTTTAATGATGTAAATTAACTTCAGAGGCTACAGGGGCGTGGAGTAGCCCGGATGAGCGGTGGGAGCTAAGGTTCCTCCACGCTGCTGTAGCCTCACCTCATGGCTCGTCCCTGCAGTGCAAACCGTGCCCACGTATACGTAATACCTTCCGGCTCACTACCAGAGCTCCCGCTCTAAAATGACAGTTCATTTGAAAGCAAAAATCTGTATCTGGCTAGCTTAAAGTTATATACAGTTATATCCCTTACAAATTCCCTTAGGAATAATGAAGATATTATTCTCCTCTTAGACTTAGAGTGTACTGCACTGTAGAAACCTATACATTTGTCATAAATCTATAGCGACTACTTGATTTAAATAATGTGTTAAAAAGATTCCTTAGTACAATGCTCACACAACAGTAATACGCACTTATTACTTATACGTAACTAAGTCTTAGGCTACATTCACACAAACAAGTGGGGGGCGTATATACAGCCATAAACATGCGGCCGTGCATACGACCCCATTGATGGCCCCACGGAACTATAGCCCCATGAAACGGTCTGATGAGCACAACATGTGCTCACCATTCTGTTCCATAGCTGCAAAAAGATAGACCATGGTCTATCCTTTGAGTTATTTACAACCGTGTAGCATTAGCTTCAATGGAGAGGGGAGGGGTCACCTCCCATGTATGCCTGCCGTCTTATGTATGCCTTGCCTGCCGCCTTATAAGCAGAGCCTATTTTGTGGTTTGTCTAATATATTCTTGGATATGGTAGGAAACGTTTCCTACTGTGTTTGATAACTGTTTATACTTATCCTTATAGAATCTTTTTGTTTATACCCACAGTCAGAGGCGTCGCTATGTGGGCTCTGTGAGGACATAATTGGGAGCTTAGGGGACATTACTGGGACCTGTGAAGACTTTGGGGGTGTAGTTGAGGACATTACAGAGGGCTTTGAGGACATTACTGGGGGTTGTGAAGACTTTGGGGGACTGTTGGGGACATAACTATGGGCACTGAAGACTTTGGGGGGCTGGTGGGGACATTACAGGTGGCTTTTTGGAAATTACTAGGGGCTGTGAAGACTTTGGGGTGGATTTATCATGCTGCCTGAAAGTTAGAATATTTCTTGTTGCCCACAGCTCCCCTTTAAAATATTCATGACCACTGGTAAAATGAAATATTCTGAATATTCTGACTTTCAGGCAGCTTGATAAATCTGCCCCTTTGGGTGTCTGTTGGGGACATTACTGGGGGCTATTGGGGACTTTTCAGGGGGCTTTGGAGACATTACTGGCAGCTGTTAAGACATTGGGGGGGGGCTGTGGGGGAAATTACAAGCGACCTTGGGAATATTACTCGGGGCTGTGGGGACATTACTAAGTGCTGTGGGGGACATTACAGGGGGCTTTGGGGACATTACTAGGGGCTATGAAGACTTTGAGGGATTATTGGGGACATTACTGGGGGCTATCAGAACTTTAAAGGTGGATGTGGGAAACATTAAATGTTTGTGTGTATTTATACGTTTTATGGCTTTTACAACATGTTTTACAAGGAAGCATTTATTATTTCTGCATTAACAGTATTTTCAGGAGGACTTTCTGTCTCTATTAGGCCCCTTTCCCATGATCGTATGGGGCAGTTATACACTAGCCATGCAAACAGCAGCTAGCATATGGCCAACATAGGAGTGCATTGTGCACAGTATGGTGAGCACAGTCGTGTGTCACAATGCCATTGCTAAGAAAAAAAATTTTTCTCTGTAAGAACAGTCCAGCTGCATGGCTTGTTATAGAGATGGGAAGGGAAGGAGAGCTCACCCCTCCACCTCCCCAACCAAGCAGTCCAAGAGGGGGAGTGTTAGGGCTAGCAGCAGGATAACACTGTTAGGGGAACAAGATGCAGAGACAATGAGGAACATGAGATGTCTGTGTGGTAAACTCCACAGGGATGACACTGGATGAAGAGGAGATGTGGTGATGCCGGGCCTAATGGAGAAGATATTGTCTATGTGTTGTCTATAGCATGTATACAGGAGTGGGTATTACTGAAAGTGTGATACATATACATTGGAGCCCGTGCCCCGGATATTTTACCACCCTAGCAACACTCTTGCTCACAGTGCACAAGGAGCTCAAGTCATAAGTGTCAAGTATAGTCTTCCCACAACCATCTATTACACATAAGTCAAGGAACAAGGCTGATTGCCAAATTTGAGATTCTCTGTAAAGGGTAGAACCTTATAATGATATTCCATTAAGGAATCGCTCAGATATGAGTTATTGTCGCCTTGGAGGATTATAATATCGGACCATGCACCTTCCTTCTATAAAAATCTGAACCAGCCTCTATACACAGTAATATGAAAATCCTCAAAAACAAGGTATTAATAAATAATAAATCACAGTGAAAACATAGTCAAATTGAACTTCCAAGGTTCTTGAAGCACACACTATTAAAACGCATCACTGCATCTTCATAATGTCACAAAAAGGGACATTTCAATGAAATTCCATTCCTTTTCATGTAAAAACTTAACATAAAATATAACTTGGGATATGGATTTAGAAGCCATATATGTAAATAATGATTGCAATGGCTTGTACTCAGTGAACTGCCAAAATGTGTTCCACACATTAAACTAACAGCCTTGGAAAATCTAAAGTATGAATCTTCTGCTTAAGTTACTTCAGCTCAATCTTTATAGACTGTGTAATGAATGTTAATTATGTGAAGCCCTGTGCCCACAATGTGCCATTCTTATACTACTGTATGCATAGAGCAGAACCCTTTAAGGAATAAACTGATGGGGGCATGACCCAAAATATTCTCAGAAATGTTGGATCACTTTCATTACCATGGAAGAAGTTAAAGGGGTTGTTCATATTCAGCAAATAATTGATATTGTTGGTGCAGTAAGTAATGGAATTTTTCTATATACTTTCTGTATCAATTGCTCATGACTTTCTAGATCTCTATTTGCTTGTGGTCTATTGCGAAGTGATTACAGGAGGTCCCTGAGTTAAGGACATCCAACTTACAGATATATGTTTTATGTAATAGCCATTCACCTGTGTGACATCACATGACCATGGACAGATTTCTGTCCACTGGAAGTAAACAATGAAGCTTCCTATAGAAGAACAGAAAGCAGAGATCTAGCAAATGATTGCACAATGTATATTAGAAAATTGTATGACTTTTTATTACACAAAGAATATCAATCATTTTTGTAAAAGCTCAAAAAGCAATTCTTAAAATGTGATCCTCACCTCATCAAGTTTATAGGGTCCCTTTCCATAAACTTGAGCCATGAATATGGATTTATTCGAAAAACGCATAGGCTGTGCAAATGCAACTGCTGGAATCCTGCCTTTCTGTGTTCAGTATCATGCGTTGAGCAAAGCCTTACCAGCGATTTATTAGATTATATGGACAGCAGGACTTATAGGTGGAGCTGACGCTCCTTTCCTTTTTTGTATCATCCTTGTTTCTTTGCCATAATGCCATTTTGAGCCTTTTAAAAGAAGATCTGGTGGGAATTACTCAAACATCTGCAGGATTTCTAATCAATTAATTTTGAATGTTTATACACAATAGATGCAATGTTAGATAAAGGAACATTTTGTTAACAATTCATTCTGGGTTGTTCTGTTACTCCCCTAGTACAGAATCACAACTCTGTGTCCTGGTTATTAGTGCATGAGAAAACTAATTACATGCAATGTGCAACCCTTGCTTTTTCTCTTCTCCCTGTTTACCTAATTCACCGCTAATGCTAATTGTTCATTGAAAAAATGTCTCATTTTGTAGTACTTCATACCTTTCAATACAAAGCTACTGCAGACCTCTTGCACTTTCACACGTTTGCAATGAAAACATAATGGCAGCTCTGGGACCAGCAATCAAATGTCAAAGATCAATTATCTGTCAGCGCTACACAGAGTAGTTTTCACAGTTTTGCTTTCATTCACTAAGAAGGGAAATCCATTAAGGAATATTTACTGTAGCTGTTGTAATTGTTCAATATTGCAACTTTAGTTTTTTAGGACACAGACTATATTAGCATTTATACTGTAGTGTTACTGTTTCGGAGCAAAGTACAGAGAATTCACCAATAAATAACATAGATATTATAAATATTTTTGTCATTATTATGCTAAACCTTAAATAGCCACACACCACAGTGGCAATCCTAGACCTGTACCTAAAATTATGACGGAATGGAAGTTTTGAGTTACTGTAACGGCTTTAGGCTATATTCAGATGAATGTGGATCCACTGTACCGTAACATGGCAGGCACACGTTGGCACACGGGAGAGCAGGAGGGGGTGAGCTCTGCTCGTCCCCATCCTTCTCCATAGAGATGCATGGTGCATGGCGTGGTAATACGAGGAAAGATAGGACGTGTCCTATTTTTTCCCCTGGTACAGAACAGTACGGTGCTGCACATGTGCAGCATGTGGCCAATGGTGGACATATATACGATGTATATACGTCCCCCAATGGCCGTGTGAATGTAGCCTTAGGCTAGAATCCTGATGCTGCCAATGCTTACTCCTCCCCCTGTTCAGGACGTTTACCTTATATAGTCAGTGACATCACTGGGGTCCTGCCGGGGTCCTCAGTGGAGGCCACTGTTAACATAAAGCATTTGATTTTTGATAGTTTTCTAGTATTTTGTAGTGTCAAGAGCATGTTTACCAAAATGTGGCATTTAAAGTAGGTATGGTGTTTCTATTTATAGGCTCCAGTATAACACTTACAGGAATACATTAGGAAACAAATTCATGGAACAGACACAGTTTTCTGGCAAAGGTTATAGTAAACTTTACTTCTCAGGGCGTCCTTTCCCTCAACTGCCTTGTTCAATGCCCTGTCCACTTTCCTAAAAAGTTGGTAAATCTGGCACAAAGGTGCATTTTCCATAGCTTACACCAGAGATTACAGCTTTTTTTCATTCCTTGTACCCCTAAGAAGCTCAAAAAGTCCTCAAAATGGTATGACTGAGAGCTTCAGCTTTTTTGGCACCTTACAACGCTCTATATACATAAGTATGAAAAAGATTTTGGCCACAGAATATGACAAACCTCAGAATTTCTAGGATTAAAGCATAATAAAACCTATACAAGTTTGGCATCTTTTAAATCATAATGACCGAATGAGTAAAGGGAAGTTGATATATGGACCACAGAGGAAAAGTTTTAATAAAAAAGCATATAGGAATATGGCACAAATGTGTTTTTTGGGCTATTCTACAAGATTTGGATTTTTTTTCCAGCTTTCCAATACACTTAACAAAGAATAAAATGGTACCACTAGAAAGTATAATTTATTCTACAAATAATAAGCTGTCATATATCTCTGTATATGCATCCATAAAAAAGATATGGCTTGTGGAATGAGGGGATTGGAAAAAATGGAAAAGGAACGGTAAGGAAAGGGTTAAACAATGCAAACTACTACACTTTTTCAGACTACGTCATAACACTTTTCATCTTCTTTATAGAGAGCACAGACCTACATAGGATGTAATCACCATGTTAACTGCTGTGAATTTGAGGACAGCGTACCTATTACAACAGCTGCTGCAGTGGGTGGGATTGAAAGGATTCATATATGGAGCACAAAACAACTGCAACTTGATTTGTACAACAGATTTTAAATCTGAAGCATGAGAATTTATGCAACAAAATTGTTGCAGCAGAGGTCGTTCTATAGACTCAACTCTTCTAAATGTGACACTGAAATTCCAGTTTATATCATCTGAATTTATAATTCTAACCCATTTTTCTCAACTATCTGAGCAATAATGTATTGAAGTACAGTTGTTCCTATCTTATATATGATAAAGCAGTTTCATTAACATTCCAACATGTTCAAAGGAGTCATTTTACTCACGTGTAGTCTGGTGTTTAGCCACTGTTACAGAATCTGTGATAAAAGAGACACAAGTTAGAGTTCTCTCCAAATCTCGGTGCTTAGTTTTATTATATAATGAAAGCAGCTTGAAATTGCTTGTCTGGACCAGAGGAGTTCTTACTAGGTCACATTTGTGGCACTTCATTTTACTAGGCCACCCCCGCCATTTAATACATATTGGATGTAGCTATGTTCAGCGTAGCGGTGTAATGTGCTTTAATTATTTAGGCTGAGTACATTTTTACTTGTTGTGTATGGCCTGAATACATTTACATTGTATTAAACAGCTGTCTGGATTTACCAATTTTACATTCTATTTTTTTGCAATTCCATATCCAAATTAATTTTCCAGTGATAACCTCCTCTCCCCTTCTATTATACTGTTACACATGAAGAGGGGCATATATACTGCCTATCACATGGGAATGTGCTCATTTTCAGCATAACAGGTTTCGGGAGCCCCCTGCTGAGTAGAACACTGTTATATATCCACGATATTTGTTGATGGACGTCATGCCAGTCCAGCTGTCAGGAACACAGCTGTTGTGTTTCCTTCTGAGCGATCAGTGCTGCCGGTGCCCTCCAGCTACAGTGTTTTCTGATAAGGTCCAGTGGAGAGATGCAAAGGAACTGAACACTTGGCTTCTAATAGTAAATGCAAAGCAAAGATTTCACAACAAATTGCATTTTTACTGCGGCCCTATAACGTACAATAGAATTGGCTGAATTTGTTCTAGAACACTGGCTGAAGGGAAATCACAATGGAAAACTTCCTTCTGGTGACTGTTAATGTAGTGAGTGCCGAGTTTTCACTTTATAGGAAAAGAGAAGTGCATGGCGTGCAGACATCCCCTTGCATAATTTATCAGTAGCACAGAAAAAAAGACGGAATAAGCAGCTCAGAGCCATGCTTCAACTCACTTAAAAAAAATGCATGTTTATTAAAAAATGCAGAGGATGCGAGTTATTTCTGCTCCGGTACTATACATGTTGTAGCTGAAAATGTGATCATCATGTTGATTAATGCCAAACAAAATATGAAGATGATATCAGTGTTTTCCAACATTTTCATTGTGATTCACAGTGACTAGTCTACATGTCATAAAGACAGAAGCATAGCTACCAGGGGACAGAGGGTGCAGGGGCTCTAAGGCCACGTGACTTTAAAGGGCCCACTTCTGAGCTTTCAACTCTATCTGTGTCCCAAGGATGAAGACAGAGTTGAATGCTATGTATGTAGTACAGGAGCAGGTCTAGTACCTTCTGTGCAGGAGCCTCCATGCCCTGCAGATGCCGACTCTTGGTATCTCTTAGCCCCGTCTCCTAGTTGTCAGCAATTTAGAACTTCCAGAGACCCCAGAGGACATTACAAAAAAGATTGGTAAGATCGTCACATGTCGTGTGAGAGGGGAAAGTTTATAGGAGGGTTAAAGGGTTACCATGTGTTTTGAGTGGGAAAGGGGAATAAGTTCTGAGACTCAATAATGTAGTAGATATGCCTGGTCCCCCCTGCCTTTATGGGCGACTCCCTTTATATTTGTGCCATCCACTGGCTGACCCCCTTTATAGGTTTGTCATGCACGGGGCGACCCACTTTATATCTGTTTCATGTGCTGAGCAAACTCTGTCATGCACTGGGTGACCCCCATTATATATGAGGTATGTGCTAGGTGACCGCCCTTATATCCCTGTCATACGCCAGGCACCCCCCCCCTTATAACTGTGTCATGCACCAAGTGACCCCCCTTATATATGTTTCATGTGCCAAGCAACCACCCTTATACCTGTGTCATGCACTGGTTGACCCCCCTAATATGTTTGTCATGCATCGAGTGAACCCCCTTATATCTGTGTCATGTGTCGGGTGACGCCCCTCATATAAACCCCCTTTATATCTCTGTCATGCACTGGGAGCCCCCATTTATATCTGTGCCAGGTGCTGGACGACCCTCTTTATATTTTTGTCAGGTGCTAGACGACCCGCCCTCTTTATATTTTTGTCAGGTGCTAGATGTCAGGTGCTAGACGTCAGGTGCTGGGTGAACCCCCTTATATCTGCGTCAGGCATGCGGTGACCCCCTTTATATATATGTCAGGCACTGAGCAAACCACATTATATCTGTGTCATGTGCAGGGCAACCCCCCCCTTATATCTGTGTCATGTGCTGGGCGACCCCCCCCCTTATATCTGTGTCATGTGCTGGATGATCCCCCCTTATATCTGTGTCATGCGCTGGTCGACCCCCCCTTATATCTGTGTCATGTGCTGGGTGACCCCCTCTTATATCTGTGTCATGCGCTGGTCGACCCCCCCTTATATCTGTGTCATGTGCTGGGAGACTCCCCTTATATCTGTGTCAGGTGTTGGATGATCTCCTTTATATCTGTGCTATGCACTGTTCGTCCCTCTTTATATCTGAGTCTTGCACTGGGTAGCCCACCTTATATCTGTGTCATGCGCTCGGTGACCTTCTTTATATCTGTGTCATGACCCTCTTTTTCCAGAATGGATCCAGATTCGAATAAAATAAAGTTGTTTTAACCTTATAGTGATACAATTCTCACTGCTGACTGTCATAATACCACATAAATAATTACACAACTCCCAGTAATCATTAGTGAACTACTATACCTAGTAGCAACTGTTAAGCTATGTCTAAGAATTAAATATATTTTTGAAAGAATAAAATATGGCAGAACATGGACACAAGTTCATTCAAGTTGCTTCTAATTTTTGGCATGGTTTTTTGATGTTGTGCAAGGAATAACTGTGCTATGTATATGTATCATGCATGCATCAGGGTTTAAAGAAAATTGGACATCAGCAGGGTATGGTATAAAATAAAGAAATCTGTTACAATACTCCATCATATACATCACAGTTATTTCACAAAGCCAACTAATTCTGTTCATGTAAAATGTTATTTTTTTAATTACCGTATATTCCGGCGTATAAGACGATTTTTGAAGACTGAAAAATCTTCTGTCTGGTCTGGGGTCGTCTTATACGCCGGTAATTGGCGGTCGGGTCACGCTGCATGGAGAGGGCTCACGGGCTGAGCCCTCTCCATAGCCGGTAAGTCTTTGCTGCATATTGCAGCAAAGGCTTACCGGTAACACCATATACAGTATGGCAGTATATGGGGATTTTCAACAGCATGTATTAGAATGTGCAAATTGTTGTAATAGATGGGTTAAAACAAGTGATCCTCAGGTCTTTGTATGACCTAAGGCTGTCAAAGTTACTGAACGCCAACCCGTGATGACCTCACAGGGTGCAGCAATCAAATCCATTATTGCAGCGCCCATGCACCAAGATCGTGGGTGTTAACGGTGGGTGCTTGCAACACATTTGTGGTGCATGCAACAAATTTCTGTGTCGCTGCACTATAATCGATGTAACGCATATTTCTACACATAAAGGGGCATTTCAGTGCACAGTGGGACTGTGCGACACATTTATCAAGCAGTGTCTGACACAATTGTTATGCACACCATATGTTACAGATACACAAAAAAAGTTGGTGTACTCTGTAGGAGCAGTGCCTGGGACACCAGATTCATAAAGAACGTGCGGGACAATTCATGAATCTGGTGCACGCTTCACACTACACAAGCAGGAAGTTGTCAAGTTTAAAAAAATAAAGGGCATTTGCTGTAGGGTTAAATCCATTTGGCCGACAACCTTTTTCTAATTGCATAAAACATGATTTATGATATATGTGGATTTTTTAAAAGATAGGGCACTACATATGTATTCTCAGATATTATAAATGAATAATGGGATCCTTTCATTTCTGAATTACTCAGAGCTGGCATTATGCATAGAGTGGGGATTGAACATCCAGCTATACACAAACTCCATAGTGACAAGAACAAATGACTTCAAAGAATGATCATACTGTTAAGAAGAAGGAACAAACTATCCCAGATGTTCCGCATGACATGAAAACAGGATTGTATGAAGGATATTATTATCCCAGCCTGGTGGCATGGCTATACATTGTATGAGCATGCCCTTTAAAAGTGACAGTCACCAATACAAATGTCTTAGAAGGCTCACGGATACCAGCTATGTAATAACGGTATGGGTTCATGGACCAGATCAAATCAAGGAATCTCTCCAAACTATACAGACTATCAAGCTAAATGTCAGTCTACTACAAGTGACAGCAAAGACTCACAAACAAGCCTGTTTGGTGTGACTCACCAATGATCAGTCACTTGTAGTGTCATTTATAAGAGATGCCTAAAAATAGTTCAGTATAAAACAATAATAGGCAATAGTAAAATGATTGATGACTCTCTCATTACACAAAAGAAAGAAATATCGAAAAATATAATAAAACTAAATAATAATAATATATTTTTTATGTTTTAGAATCTGATTTGAGTTGATTTATATATTTCTTTTACAGAACATGTGTTTTACAAGAGAATGGTCCATGGTAGAATTTGACAATTGAGAAAGTGCAACAACCCATTGCCTTAGGGACTGCCATCATCTGCATGTTGTACTAATTTGTCTACTAAATAAAGAAGTATTGGAACATCTCTGGGGAGTGCCACCATAACTAATTTCATGGGCATATATTTCCCTTCTATTGAATGTGTCATTGTATAGTATTTGCTATATATAAATTGCTAATTTCTATTTCTCTATTTAAAATGTATGATGTGAAACTTTGATCTACGATGCCTGGCAATGTTGAGGGTCAGCTGCATGTGGGATTTGCTGAGCCATAGCTATACTTTTTGTACTGCACCTGCAATTCAAAAAGAGTAAGCACAGGCTTTACCCTGAATTTACCCTAGTTACCAAAATAAATGGCCGACACAAAGAATGTTGGCCAAGGGATAGGCAAACAAGAAGAAAAACGAAGCACCTGTTAATCCAGGTGTGGGTATGGAAGTAGTTTGCTCTCATTGGTCAACAATGCCTTGTCTTTTAAGCAAAATCCTGATTGATAGTGTCCATTAATGATTGGGTGACATGTATATGTTGGTAGTGTGCCTGTAGTTACTGGGCATAAAGGGAACTGCTAATTGAGAGTTTGCCACTTGGCCATTGGTCACAAATTGGAGTAATGATATTACTAGTGTGTTTAGTGATTGAACAAAATGGAAGGGCCTACTTGTAGTGTGCCTAATGGGACACAAAGGGATTAACAGATGGTTAGTATATCAATCACCGGATAGCAGTGCAGGTCAAGGGTAGGTTAAATCTGATGAAGAGGTGGGAATGGATAACTTTAGAACTCCCTGGACTGTAAAAGTTCCTGTTCTACACTTGGGCGTTATCGTACTGGGATTAAAATATTACGGCCAACAGGCTCTCCATGAAAAACAATGAAGATTTGCTGATCACTAATGTGTGCAGTAACATAGTCTTTTTAGAAGAGTTGGCAGACAAAGGCCACTTTTTCTATATAGCGTGATGGCAACGGTTTTATAGGTAGTTATATGGGCATATATATTTCTGACTAACTTTACTAAATGTTTACTGTACTTTCACCCCTTGGCAGTACCATAAAGGAAATAAGATCATGCTGCTAATGTGACTAAAATGATAAAATGTACCCCATCCTCTGAGCATAAACACAAGCGCTGTTTCTCATTCCTGACAGTTGTTCATATACTTTCCAATATATTTTGTAATATTCTGCGTAAACATTGGATGAAATATTTATGGAGATACAAATGTAATTGCCATTTTGCCAAAGGCTTTATAGATAAAAATATTTCATTGCAATATAAATATGAGAAACTATTAAAAATTAAATGAGGTTAAATATATGCTAAATTTTGCAGATATTTGCGGGGTGAGGCATATTTTGGTACCAAAGCCATAGATCTATTACATTTTATATTTGTGTAAATTAGTATGCATGACTCAAAGGAAAATGTCGACTAAATGTGTTTTTTTTTTGTGCAGAGAAAACAATGGGCTGTCAAATCTATTGTATATGACAAGATAACTCCTGGACATATTGGGGCCCACTGTATTAAAACTGCTGCTTTATCATTGGCGTAGCTGGCGTGCGTCATGCGTGAATACTAAGATCCAACTGGATGCAGATATTAGCTATAACCTGCACCCGTTATTGGCTGTAAATTGGACAGTCCTTGGCATCCCTGCCCTAGCCTGTCCTGTTACTTGCATGCAGGAAGCAAAAGCGTGCAAGAAGTCACCCAGTGGTGTACTCCAGGAATTGTTGCACAAGACATGTTGCATCAGCCCCATTCTGTTCAAATAAGTCCTTGCTTTTATTACCTGGTTTAATTTCCTTCATTTTAACCCCTGAACAGCCAGGCCTTTTCCATTTTTCAATCCCTCCTTCAAAAATCCATAACTATTTTATTTTTCCATGAAAAGAGGTGTGTATGGGCTTGTTTTCTGCATAAAAAATTTCACTTCATAGTGATGGTATTTAATATTCTATTGCACTTCATAGTGATGGCATTCAATATTCCATGCCATGTACTTGGAAGCTGGAAAAAAATCCAAATACAGTGAAATTGGTGAAAAAATGCATTTGACATTTTATTGTGGGCTTTGATTTTATGGATTTTACTGTGTGCCCCAAATTACATTTCTCCTTTATTATTTGGGTTGGTGTGATCACGGGGATACCAAATTTATATAGGTTTTATAATGTTTTCATACATTTACAAAAATTAAAACCTCCTGTACAAAAAAATCCTTAATTTTGCCATCTTCTGGCGCTAATAACTTTTTCATACTTCAGTGTACGGAGCTGTGGGTGGTGTAATTTTTTGTGACTTTGGATGAAGTTTTGAATGCTACCATTTTTGAGGACTGTACGGCCTTTTGATCTCTTTTTATAAAAATGTTTAATATATTACCAAATGGCAAAAAAGTGGCATTTTCAATTTTGGATTCTAATTTCCCTTTATGGGGTTAAACACCGGATATAACCATTATTAAATTTTGATAGATCAAATATTTTGGGATTTGGTGATACCTAACATGTTTAGGATTTTTACTGTTTATATCAGCTCTAGGGAAAAGTTTTTTAAACTTTAAAAAATGTTTTTACTACTTTACAGACCCCTTTAGGGTACTTTAACCCTAGGTCTTGTACCATATACTGCCATACTACATGGGATAGGTATTTTTCACATCATCTACTACAAAGTGCATATTGCATATTGTGATAAATAGTGTAAAACAAGCAGTCTTGGGTCTTTGTGTGACCCAAGACTGTCAAAACAGCCAAGCAACGCTAAAAGCCAACTAGGTGGCCTCCGCACCGTCAGCTTTTTAATGCACAATCGCGTCTGTTACCACTGTGTGTTTGCTACAATATACAGCAAACGCTCTCCGATAATGGAGAGGGCTTAGCCCGTGAGCCCTCTCCAAAAACCCACAGCCAGTGTATGACTTAAGTATACGTCACACTTCGTTAAGGGTTTAAAGTAGTCTTTCTTATTTAAAGAACATTCAATTACACAAAATAAACATTAGGCTTAATTCAAATTGGCGTTTTGCCATAATTTGTAAGGAGAATTCTCAATGTTATTCAAGGAGAATAACATACAGCTAGGAAGTATCCTACTCTATGCTCCAGTACCTCCTCATCCTTTCCCCCTGAATGTGTGGGGAGAAGGGTACTGGTTGTTGCTGATATTCAGGGTGCTTCTCTGATACTTTCACTGTCCTTATAGGGTCAATAACATCACTGGGGTGTTCCATGAGCTTATGCTTAGCTGAGAATGTGGAGGGATGCAGTACTGCAGCACTTCAATTGCCTCCGCTGAGCATTTGAATCATTTAGCAGGAGAGAGATGGATGGAAAGATGCATCTTGTGGTTTCCTGCACAGTATATGATGTATACATAAAAACACCATGTAAATCTAATATTACTCATATTGATATGAAAGTACTTGTATTGTCCAATGCTACCTTTTTACCAGCCTTGAGCTAAAGGCTCATGTAATGCAGACTATGGGGCACATTTACTAGGCGCACTGCACATTCTTTCTATTGCAGTTTGTTGTAACAACATGTATTTAAGAAGTCTGCCACATTTGTGTTGCATGTGACCATTTTGTGGCGTAGCTGCACTATGCAGAAATCTATGCACTGAAGGGGCAATCCAGTGCTCAGTCGGACCATTCCTTATGTTAAAGGTTCCCCAGTGCAGTGCAGAAGGCCACAGATTCATGTAGAATATGTGCTAGAAATCCTGAATCTAGCGCCCTCTGCCCTACACAGGCAAACTGCACATAGTACACACTGCACTGTTCTTATTAAATGTGCCCTGATAACTCTTGTTTATGGGAAGGCCTGTTAAATGAGATTTGTTCAGTTGTGTTAATTGGCTTAATAGGAGCTGATTGGTTTCTTAGAATCTGACACCATGGTATGATTAGTGGGACTTTTAGTTTTCCAAAGCCATAAATTGTGCTCTATTATGCAAGTGCATTAACAAAAACGGATACCCCTCACTTGGTGGGGAAATGGACGAAAACTCAATACAACATATTATTAAAAATTGTTAATTCTTTATTAATACAAAAAACACACAAATACCAGTATAGTTACTGCTGGTGATATATACAGAAAATATTGAATAAAAACACAGTGGTTTGGCACAGAAAAAACGGATAAACCTGGGCAGGTGAGGGAAGTTATAGTGTATTGGAGCAGGTGAATAAGAGGCTGGGCCCCCCAGACGAAGGCTCCCCTAGAGCCGAAACGCGCGTCGGGGACGCGGTCCCAACCTGGCAGCGGTGTTTTGCAACATCCTTGAACTGGTAAGAGCTGGCATACCTTTTTAGATAGCCCTTAAAGACACTATCATCCTCCTTTACGTAGGAGCCTCCCTGTATCACATGGAGCTATCACATACCTAATATACTGCATTGCCCAGCCTCTTATTCACCTGCTCCAATACACTATAACTTCCCTCACCTGCCCAGGTTTATCCGTTTTTTCTGTGCCAAACCACTGTGTTTTTATTCAATATTTTCTGTATATATCACCAGCAGTAACTATACTGGTATTTGTGTGTTTTTTGTATTAATAAAGAATTAACAATTTTTAATAATATGTTGTATTGAGTTTTCGTCCATTTCCCCACCAAGTGAGGGGTATCCGTTTTTGTTTATATACCTTTGGACTAAACAATGCGTTACAAAGAGCGGGCCACGCCACATGAACACTTCGGGTAGTTATTACATGCACCACATGACTTAGTGGAACCTGGTGGGCCCCCACCTCTGTATCCAACCTATTTTCTAACTTATGCAAGTGCATTGTAAAGTGCAGTGTTCCACAGAATATGTCCACAAGGTTGTTGTATCTATTGTGTAGCCAGAAACAAAACTTCCAGACCCTAGACTTCCCAGGGGCTCTGGTCAAAAGGGTCAACTGTACCCTGAAAATGTCTTTGTAAGGCTAAATTCACACCAACGTGTGCCTGCCATAGCGTAGCACGGCGGACACATGTCGGCGCCGGGGAGAGGAGAAGGGGATGAGTGTCGCTCACCCCCGTCTCTCTCCATAGAGAAACATGGGGCACGGCGCTGTATTCCAGGGAACGATAGCACACATGTGCAGCACTGTATCACTCCCGTACGGCACCGTGCGCCCATTGCCATCTATGGGGGATGTATACATGTCATATATACATCGGCCATATATATGTCCCCCATACAGCAGTGTGAATGTGGCCTAACACACATAACATGATAATGTATTAAAAAAGGCAATATAGCTTTAGGAAATAGCTAGCACAAGAACATTATAGTAGTGTTTATTATATCACAGATCTCCTCCCATGATGCTCTTTGAATTAAAGGGGATGTCCGAGTTCTGAAAAAAAAATAAGGGTGGGCGGGATGGCGCTGTTTAAAAAAATAAAGTCCTACTTACCTTCCAGTACCCTCTGGTATCCAGCCGGCCGGAAGCTGAGTCCAGCGCTGCTCCGGTGGCCATGTTTGTTTACATGGTGCTGGATACCGGAGGGCACCGGAAGGTAAGTAGGACTTTACTTTTTTAAGCAGCCCCCTCCCTGCCACCCTTAGTTTTTTTTCAGAACTCGGACAACCCCTTTAAGAAGGGGAACAGAAACTATATAGCTGACTGGATGTTACGGAAGTCTAAACACATGATGCTGTAGTAAGTTTCTCTAATATGATAAGTACAGTTTTAACACTTTCTATAATAGCCCCTATACTGAGCTGCTGTCTGTGCTCTCCATGTGAAGGCCCATTTAATGGCATTATTAATAACATTTTTGTAACAGGCTGTTTTTATACAATATTTATATTGAAAGTGTACTGGGAATCTCTTGTGCTTTGCTCTTTTGCCTTCCTATCTGGAATAAAAAACCTCCTCCTGGGTGTTTCAGTACGTTTGTATTGTAGAGCTATTGTCGTACACAGCAAGATGTCTCTCTGAATGCTCATGAAGTTAGGAATTCAAAGGAAAATTACTTTCTTTTAAGTGGCACATGGAGCTCATGCAATTATCGTATATGTGCGCGCTTACTAAAAGGTGTACTGTGTTCTGTGCCCTATAGTCTGTTGATATTCTTAGTTTATCTGTAATTTTCCTATAACTTCTTATGCATAGCTGTGGTAACTTATGAGCAAGAAACAGTAAAATCTACAGCATCAGACAAGAGCCTGAACTGAAATAAATTATCCCCCCTGCAGGAGTCTCTTGACAGAAAGGTTATCCTTAGTTCATGCATAGTTACACCTTAGGAATGGACATAAATAGAAGGTTAGTACTTAAAAAAGCTTTTCTCATACTGTGTCTAAATACAGATTCTTGAAGTCTGGACTCTATATTTCTATCACAGCAGGTACTCATTTTAAATAGAACAAGTAAATGTACAAATGTTTGAAATTATTTTGACTCTATCTATCTATCTATCTATCTATCTATCTACCTAATACCTATCTATCTATCTATCTACTTGTAGAAATTTCAAAAACAGCACACAAAAGTAGAGGATAAATGGGTGCACGCTCACTAGGATCGGGCTCCAGACCCTCCAAGTAGATAAAGCGAAAGGTAAGCAGCACTATAAGACGTCAGATTATGATTTATTCCATGTTTAGGAGTACAACAAGGTACAACAGCGACGTTTTGGCTCCAGGGAGCCTTTATCCAGCCAAGTGACATAAGTGAATGGCGTATATATACCTAACATAAGTGATCACATGATCTAATTGTTCCCACCCCCTTGCATTAACATATTATGTCATAACATACAAAAAAACACTGACAATTTTTATGTATGCTATGACATAATATGTTAATGCAAGGGGGTGGGAACAATTTGATCATGTGATCACTTATATATATATATATATATATATATATATATATATATATATATACGCCATTCACTTATGTCACTTGGCATGGTAAAGTTTTTCCTGGAGCCGAAACGTCGCTGTTGTACCTTGTTGTATTCCTAAACATGGAATAAATCACCTTTTTTGCTTTTTGACATCTGACGTCTTGGAGTGCTGCTTACCTTTCGCTTTATCTATCTATCTATCTATCTATCTATCTATCTATTTATCTATCTATCTATCTATCTCATATCTATCTATCTATCTATCTACCTATCTCATATCTTTCTATATACCTATCTATCTCATATCTATCTATCTATCTATCTATCTATCTATCTATCTATTTATCTATCTTTCTATCTATCTTTCTATCTATCTCCTATCTATCTATCTATCTATCTATCTATCTATCTATCTGTTTCTATCTTTTTATCTATCTTTCAATGTAACCTAGATGCTAAACCCAAGTGCCCCTGTTTATTTCTTAACATGCATGTTATGAGCTAATGACAATTCCACATCATAATTCTAGAGACGTGCGCGGTTGCCATGCACAGACACTGGGCCAGATGTATCACTGTTCTGCACTTAAGTGTAGTTGTTGCGCCTATATTCTGACACATTGTTGCGCCAGAATAATCATCAGCTACAACCATATATGATGAGTTGACTTCCTGCCTCTAATTAATCGCTTTAGTAAGGCGCAATATAGGCGCAATGTTAGATTGGGGCACTTACATACGATCCTGCTACATGTTTATCTCTACTTCTCTCCCACACCCCAGCATGAGAATAACACTCACAGCAGCACCCAGGTGTGTGACACCCTGCACCCAGTGACCTTCTCAGCAGTGGCTTTTCCTGGAGAGGATCCTCTGCTGCTACATGGGACACTTCTCTGTAGCAGAAGGTCATAAACTGTAAACAGAGGCTGCACGTAGTGTCTGCAGTGTCTGTTGAGCTCTGCAGCTGGGGATGCTCTGCACAAGAGCTCTGTGTTGCTTCTCAGTTTACGCCACCTTCAGACTGGAGTATTTTTGCATCTAAATTGCACTTAAATTAAAAATTTATTAATGATGAATGGATTAGTAGCGCAGAAAAACAGCTGGATTGGTAGGATAAATGACGGAAAATGGTTATTTTTGCTGTGTGGCTAGTCGCAAAAACTGTGTGACAGTATGTAAAGGTGCAACAGCAATCCTTGGAACTTAATTCTGGGTAAGGCATAAGGATGGCACCCTATCCTGTTTATCCTTGACTGGGTGGCTGCCTTTTTGGTTTTTTTGTAGATAGAATGATAGGCAAACCGAAATACATAACAGTCATTTGTGGTTCACTTTTGATTCCATTTAAAGAAACTTATTTTAGTCCTTTATGTTCTCTTAATGAGATATATAAGAATTATAAAGTGATGGCTGTATTATTATAATTTGTTTCCTATTTCACATTCCTATTAAGCAAGATTGGAAACAATCAACAGTACTCATACCAATTGTATTTTTCTAGAAGAAGATAAAGGGAATGAAATACTATTAAGAAAAAACCCTCAGGTGAATTATTTCAGCGTTATCACAACTAGATTATATAACCATTCACTTTTTATCTTCTAAAGAGAGCAATGAGTATTAACATAGAGCTATGTTAAATCATTGCCCTTTGGCTACAATGCAAGTTGAATAGTATTTGATCTTAGAAGATTTAGTAAACAAATGGAAGGTTCTTTGATAGTAATAAGGAAATAATAAGAATATTAATGATAACTGATTGCGGCAGTTTCCAATGCCAGAATAATTACAGATTCTGAAATCTAGCTAAATTTTCTCTGGCTAGCCTTATGGATAAATACCAGAAAACACTTTTAGGGTCCAGGATAAGAACAATGGGGGTTATTTCTCATTGATTTTCCTGGGCTTTTTTGTCGTAAAAAAGTTTCAAAAAAGTTGCATTAAGTTTTTTGGGGGAAATTTTACTGTTAAAAAACTGCTGTTAGTGCAAACACTGTGCAAAGCTAGATTTGTGACTTGGGACTTTTGCAAAATTACCCATTAAAAGTCTCCCATTACTCCAGTCCCTGCTGATGTATGTGTTGTGACTGTTTATGCATTTTGAGACTTTTTTTGCAACTTTTGGAAAAAAAAATCCCAGACAGAAAGTAGAGCATTAGAACATTTATTAAAGAGCCAAAGCCACTTCAATGAATCTAATGGACAGCAGAGCTCAAATATCAGACATAGAACTGTCTCAAGAAGCCTGCCTAAATATAAGTAACCCCCAATGTTTTGAATTTGCTTCTTTGCATTTCCAAATTCCAGGGCATTTTCTATGAAATTTACTCAACTGGCTGAACCACAAAAAAGTGTCCCCACCCGCGGATCACACTTTTGTTGGACTGTTCACCTTTTTTGAGGATTACAGGGCTTGCACAGGTATTTAACAAGTATCTGAGCCGGGATTTAGATGCATGCAATCCTTTTTTGGCGCAGCTGTGCTGGCTTCCATGCGACACAATTTAGGGGGCATGTCGCTGGACGATCCGACTGATTCGAACTGAGCTTTAACTTTCAAATTGTGTCGCAAGCCCAAGCACTTACATGCACCACAAAAAAATGGTGAACTCCATCACACCTGAGCAGGGATATGACACATTCATGATATCGGGCACACAATCTTGGGGAATTTTGGCAGAGTGCATTTGAGTCTGACAATGCATATTTGGTGAACTCCAGTGGCTGGGTAAGTAAATGTGCCCCTATATAAGAAAATGCAAATAAATTGGGGCCAATCTTTATATAAAAATGCATCTGGACACTGTACAATTACACTATACACTGTACACTATAATTTATTGGCATTTATACAGTGCCCCAAAGTAAGTGGCCCACATTTATTAAAGCATTTGTGCTGGTTTTCTTGCACATGTATTTTGAAAGTTTTGTGATGCGGCTGCACTGTGTCCGACAAGACCAAAAATATGTCCAGTGCTTAGTCGGACCATGAGCCACAATTATGTCCAACGTGTGTACAGTGGCCCCTGTTGTAAGAAAATAACATAGAAACAGTGCCCCCTTTGCCGCCAACTCCTGATTTCCACTAGCATTTGCTGAGGACACTGATGTCATTGTGCTGCTTGTGCCACAGTAAAGGCTGCACAAGTACAATATTTAAAAAACATATAAAAATCCCCACAAGTAATACACATGCAAGATATTTAACATTATAAATAAACATTAACCTCTTACTGACATGTGATTCGATTGCCACCCCCTGTGAGGTTATTGGGGGGGGGTGATCGGTTGCTATTACAGCCTCGGGTCATATGAAGACCCGAGGCTATCTCCTTTTAACTCATTCACTACAATGTGTGATTTGCAAATTGTAATAAATGATGTATTACATCCCTGTAGTATGGTAGCATATGGTAAGATGAATCAGACAACTTAGGGTTAAAGTACTCTAAAATTTCAATTAAAACATCCTAAAAATTCTAATCACCCCCCCTTTCCCCAGATCTGGTATAAATATAAATAGAGAGTAAAAATTATAAACATGTTAGGTATCACCATTTCCCAAAATGTCAGATCTATCAAAATATAAAAACGGCTATTCCCAAATTTTAACCCCTTAATGGAAAATGGTACACAAAGTAAAAAATGCCACTTTTTAACATTTTGAAAATTTAAAAAATTCTATAAAAAGTGATTGAAAGGCCATATAGTGCTTAAAATGGTAGCATTGAAAATGTCTTTAAAAGTCACAAAAAATTACACTACACACAGCTCCATACACTGAAGTGTGAAAAATGTATTAGCGCCAGATGATGGCAAAATGAAGATTTTTTTTTGTGTACAGGAGGTTTTAGTTTTTATAAATGTATGAAAACATTATAAAACCTGGACAAATCTGGTATCTCCGTGATCGCACAGACCCAGAGAATAAAGGAGACATGTCATTTGGGGTGCCCATTGAATTCCATAAAATCCAAGCCCATAACAAAATTGTAAAAATGTGTCTTTTCACAATTTTCACTCCATTTGGAATCTTCTTCCTGCTTCCCAGTACATGGCATGTACTATTAAATACTGTCACTATGAAGTGCAATTTGTTAAGCAGAAAACAAGCCCTCACAAGCTCTTTACATGAAAAAATAAAAAAGTTATGTATTTTTGAAGGTGGGGAGGGAAAAATGGAAACACAAAAATGATAAAGTACCTCGGCATTAAGGGGTTAAAAAGTAAACATAATTAGCGCTGCTACCACTTAATATGTCCTAACCATCTAGATTATTCTAAGTTATAACGCTTTTTTTCTAAGTTATAACGCTTTTAAAAAAAAATTAGCATGCAACAATTGTAAATAATGGAAACCACAGATTGATTCACAAATAAACAAGCCATCTTACAGCTTTAAAGGTAAAAAATAAAAAGTAATGGGGGTGGATCTGTTAAGACTGGCACATCGTGCCTTTATGTCACAGAATTTGGCCACACAAAGTCGGCTTCTCTCCAAAAGAAAAGGTGAAATCCGTAATGGTAAAATGATAAAACATTCAAATGGTGTCTTAAAAAAGGCGTATATTTCTCAAAATAGTATCCATGAAAATGAAAACTCATGCCATAAAAAATTAACCCCTTACACTGGAAACATAGAAAAGTTATGGCTGTAAGAATGTGGTGTAAAAAGTATAAAACATAAACAAAAATGAAATTAATTTGGAATCTCCATGATACGATTCGATACGATACAACACGACTTTATTGACCTCATGAGAAATTCTTTGTTTACAAGTTCAATTGAATTTTTAACAGCTTCTATTATGACATATCAAGCTGTAGCTTTATCAGACTCCAGTTAGATTTGCCTACATCTCTATGTTACTGGCAATGAACAATGTGCTTCATGTCAGACAACACTGACTGCAGAAATTTTCTGTTCCACTTGTGTACAAGCTGAAACTGATTTATATTCCATGGTTGACCCTGCTCTTGGCATATTCACCCATGACCTTTAGTCAGCCAAAAGATTTCAACCAATTGTCGTTTATTTTCTATTTAATTACTTATGGTTTGTCTGTCTACACGTTGTATAGGAATTTGAGCCTAGCTGAAGCAGATTGGGTTCTTCACTCAATTAAGATGCACATTTCCATCCACTGTCTTCTTCAAATATGGTAGATTAAAACCATTAAATGTAAGTCTCTGTGGTACAAATAAAAATGCCGTGAATTGTAGCAGTTATTTTTATTTCTTGTTTTTAAAATATGTTTATAGTTTTACATTCTTAGGCATCACTTCGCTTATTTGTCTATATGTAGATAACATCTTTTACCTTATATTCTATTTATGTATATCAGTATTTTCCTTTACTATATCTATTACCTATCATTATTATATATCTATTATTAATGACTGCATTATCTATTATCAATCTACATACAGTGTATATTCATCAATTATTTATCACACTTTTCTGTATCATTGATCCATTTACTTATCTCAGTATACTCCCTTTCTCTTTAAATTGTGTATCTATCCCTTATATCTGGACCACAAGATGAAGCTTATTTAGTGTTAGAGGAAGGCACCTTTAAGGTAAAACGCAGTGTTCGCCCAATACATTACTAAAAATAATTTCTTCAAATTTTTCCTTTTCATCAGCAAGAATATGAGTACATGCCAATTGACAAAGTATTTTCTTTAATTGGTGCCAAAAGCCATCAATAGATCTAACCAAGCCCTGACATGGTTGGTTCCATATAAGCAGTAACTGATGTATTCTCCTTTGGTGACCTTATTGAATATCACTCATTATAGGAGAGTGCAATGGGGCAAGCGTTACATTTAATGAGTTTCCCTGCAATGTCTTTACAGCTGTAAAATATTGCTGCAAATGGGGGGCGGCTTTTTTCATGGTTTCCTGAGCAAAATCTTTAGGGATCCATTTTTCTTACTTTGTCAGAACTCATTAAGTCAAAACGGTATTGAAATAACATGTGTAGCAGAGCTCAGTCATTACTGGACAATGTCACCAACAATGGTACAAAAATATTTACAACTGAACTAAAATAATAATCTGTTCTGTAGCATAATGCCATGAGACACCATATTCTTCATCTCGTGATGAAGTATCCAAAATTTCCATAGATTGAGTAATGGAATGTTTCTATGGAATTGACTGTTCAAATGTGTATAAAATGGCTCTACGTGGCACTCACATTATGGATCCATCATGTCCTTGTGTTACATATACAGCCTATAGTTTCTAATGGATTTTATGCTTAATTTTTCCTGTGGGGGCACTGTAGCGAAATTGAGAACCTAGGCTTATTCTTCCATAGACAATAGATGCTGTAAGTCAGAGATGAAAAGAGTAAACCTTTACCGCTTCATGTTTCATTAAGTTTTAAAAAATATATTATAGATTAATAGAAAAATTATAGAATTACTACTGTTTTCTGTGTTTTAGTGTAAACAATATGGGTGACAATGTCTTGGCGAAATGTATATAGTTCAATTTACTTCATATGTAATTTTTCATTCACCACAATGTCCTGAATTTCCTTATATTTTCTATGTATACATTTGTATAAAATTGAATTTATTAGACTTTTGTTTCTCTTTGCTGGCCAGAGTTTTATACTTCTGCTATGGGATAGTGAGGATGTGTTCTTGCTGGAACACTTCCATGTAACTACTCCATAAATCATATTTTGGTATGTAGGTCATTTACTAGTGAGAATAATGGGTTTTAAAGGAAGACTAAAATCCAAACTCTGTTCCACCAGGGATGGAGATGATTAATAACGTATGCTTTCAGAAATAATTTAAGAATGAGGAAAAAATATGAAAAATGCATTTGTTTCAATAGATAAATGTCAGCTAAAAAGGCCATTATGAATTTAACCATTTCATGAGTGCCTAACAGAAACAAGTTAGGTGGTGGTAATTATTTACATAGTATTGGGAGATTCTTGCTTTCTACTTTTACCGTTTACAGCTGTGATCTCTGTTTCCCATGAACTTCCTAAATGGCCCTTCTAACATAAGGAAAGTATTGAATTACATAAGTGGAAACATTGAGAGTTCCATCTAGTGGAAAAATAATGCAATGAATTACAAATAATGAAAATAATAGAATTCGAAAAAAATGCATGACTTTACATGACTTTGACTGCTATAATTCATGTAACTCCTGTAATTATAATAATTTTATTAAAGTTGTTTATATACTCTTAATTGAAAAATATATTAAATGAAAGCAAACTTTGCAGAACTAACACTCATCACTTTACATAGAATAGCACCACCAATATTAAGAATCTGCTTCTGTGTCTCCAGTCAAATGCTCCATTTAGCTTTCTTCCTCAGTCCCCCAGACGATGGCTCAATTAGAGCCGAAACGCGCGTTGGGGACGCCGTCATCCCGGACAGTGGAGCACACCACTTTCTTTTACTGGTAAGGTTTGACATTCATCATCTCGTTGACCATACATGGTTTATTATAGTGTAAAGTTTTTTCTTTTCTTATACTATATATATAACCACATTCAATTTTCCTTTACATTATTGTTTGACATTTTCTACAACTAGCATTGTTTCCATTTCTGTCTGGGTTGATGGCATTTCTCTCTGTGCCACTGTCATTGTACTGCATATTCCTATGCACCTCATTCATGGTGTAACAAGTGTTTTTATACAATAATGTTTTATCTATATTGTAGCAATAAAGATTTATTTTTTTAATCCAACATCATCGTCTCACTTACTTAGTCATGTCCCCTTTCCCCTCCTCTTGAGGGGTACCTTTGGCTCTTTCATTCAGTCCCACAGATGTAGAGTGGAGAAGAAGTTCACGCAAGATGGCTTCATTTGAATACACAAAACCCCCATTACTGTGATTGGTGGGGTCTTAACATCAGGACCCTAGCAATCAATCATATGTCATTTATCACGTGGGCATCTGTATAAATCCTGAATGTGAATATTGGATGAGTGCTAGCCATTGTTTAAACAGCTAGCACATGTCCCCTTTCACTGTTATGGGCTCATGCGTAAAGCCATGGATTTCAGGGAGTCTGATTCCGGGGCAATCTTTTTAAATTGTCATTAGAAAGTGAGTGGAGCTAACTGGCTGATGACACATGGGACACAAACAATGATTGATGGGATTGATTTTTCCCATGTAACTTCACGTCCTATGAGGAAGAAGCCAAAATTTGTATGCAAGATCTTGTGAATGAAGAGCTCACTTACACAATAAATTAGTAATAAAATCCAGATATCTTTTTGGTACTACAACTACTACCAATGGGTTTTGCTGCATGGCTTCTATCATGCCCATTTCATAGGATAGTCTTTCAGTTACACAATAGAGGGATCTTATTGTGACTATCATTCTATGTAAGAGACACAAGCCCTCCTATGCCTGACTATGCCAGGCCAGTTAAGAGCTAACATAGACTGGAGCAATGGGTTGCACCCGTTGCTGGCACATATTATATTACATTTAAGTATATAAATGTACTCCCCTACATGCCCCAATGTTTGCATCTGAAATACATGTCAGTAAAGAAGGAAGAGTGGACTTGATTAAGAATGTCCACTGAAAAATGGTAACACTGCTTTACAATGTTGACATATTGGGAACATGTAGTATGCAGCCATTTGTGGGCGCTACTGTACATGAACTACATCTTAAAGATGATAGAAGATTGATTGGAAGGTGTACCATGTTTCTCTTTATCTCTTTGCCATAAAACTACAGTATAGAATAGTTATCTCTGTTTACAAAGGTGGGACAGAATAGCCATCAGCTGCACAGCTGAGCTGTCTCCGACACGCTGCCAGTTTTATGAAGTTATGCTCTTCCTCTGATAATAAGAAGAAAAGAAATAAAATGGTGCTGCTTCAGAATCGCGTGAGAGATGAACTCCAATAAAATAGGGAGAATATAGAGCGCAGTTGATGCTTTTAAACTCCCATATAAACAAAACACCCATATGCATTATGTTTCTAACAGCTGCTGCAAGCATGAATCTATCATGGCAGTTGGCCAATAATCCACAACACAGCACCAGCTAATTTACATTTTAGTGCAATTAGATGCAGCATAATCGCTTCGCTTCTAGGCAGCAACACAATGAAATTCCTTGTAGAAGATTATGACATCATCTTAAACACCATGATACAAGCTTTAAACTAACGTTAGCTCAAGAACTTCCTGCAAGAATGCAATTCCTCTGCATGCAAACCTAAAGCTAAGGCACCTAGGAAAGCACAATCCTAGAATATATAGAAAATCTATATCAGGGGAGTTTTTTGTCCGTGGTGAACGAGGGGTACTGTAAACTAATACGGATATGTCATGTACTTATGAATGGTTATATAAAATGCTGCCTTAAGGAGGGATGAGATGAATTTATGCACCAGCGCCTTATATACTCTGGTTGATGTTTTGAATAGACCTTCATTACACAGACACTTTATAATATTTTCCAGTGTGATTTGTTACTGTATGATGTGCATAAGAATCTAATGTATTTTGGCAGTCAATTTTTATACATACTTTTGTGAATTTCTATATGAGATCTACTTGCCCCTAATCCCAATATTCAGTTGCCCAGGGAAAATGTAACATTCCTATGTGACGGATCCCACTACCATTCCTTTGTGAGCCTACTGATTCATTTATTATTTATTATTCCTTGTATTTTCTGTTTGTATGTGATTTTGAATAAAGATAAAATGTATTGTCTTAGTTTCTTGACAGGTGTATGTTGTATCATGGCCGATAAGATTGGAAAGAATTAATGGTGGAAAAGTGTTATAACAGCATAGATACCATTCATGGATAGAGTAGATTGCTCCCCCCCCCATGTGACCCATAAGGTGGTATAATGCAAAGCTAAAGCTAAGAAACCATTTTATATGGAAAGCACATTCCTAGAATATATAGAAAATCTGAGGTACTTTATAGAAGTATATTCATTTTAAAGTACATTAGATACAGATTAAATGGTACAAGTTATTTGTAGAATGACAGCTTCAACCTCTTAAAGGGAACAATAAAAATGTAGTGCAGTGTATAGACAGCATAGCATTTTTGATTGATTTTACTGCTCGTTTTGTGGTTTTAAAGTCTAGATTCTTTCTATTCTTGTGAACTGTATACAAGTCAGGGTGCAAGCAACAGTAATTGATAGTTATCTCTGTAGACCCAGTCATAAATGGAAGACTGAAATGACTATGAGACATGTGTCAGAGTGTCCTATTTTGTACATGCATGTCATCTGTGACAATAAGTGCATAATTGCAGACAGGTAAATCATTCCGATCATAGTTCTCTCATGATCATCCTGCAAAATCATGGCCTTGTATATATAGCTCTGCTGATGTAAAGAGAAAAAAGTTGTATCTCTTAAAAAGGCCACTATGACAAAAAGGCTATTAAGGTCAAAACAGGACCCATCCTTTAGAGGTTAATAATGTAGGTTTCTCCACATTTCCAGGTGATAATGAAATAAAATGATATACTGTTCATAACGTAAATCTTTATGCGTACAAGAAATATCATTGCTCAATACAAATTACAGTTTCTAGCCTGTGTCGTCCTACTACATCTCTATAGTATAATAGAGATGCATGCCGGAGGATTGACAGGAAAGATTGTAAAAGGCCCATCAAATGCTAGAAACCTTGCTTTATGTGCCTTTGTCAGATGCATGTCTAATTTTGCATGTATTTGTTGTTTCTCTTATAGCACAGTATATTCTACAGTTCTATGGATAGATTACCATCACTCACACCACTACCTGTCCACGGTGTGGCTTACAACTCTTTTTCTTCATAAGTCAGTAAGCTGAAATATTCATACTTACGATAAAACAAAATATAGTCTTCCCATTGCATGTGTTATGTATATATTGGACATAGTGACTAAGCACTAATCAATCAATCATTTCACAGCATCACCTAATCAAAAAACTTCAATTATGCTCAAATCAACACAATTTCGGCGACTAAAATGGATTACAATATTTGCATTTGAGACATCTAAAAGATTTTTAGGTCCAACCAACCATGTGTTCTCTAAATGGAGCGAGATAAACTTAAATGCATAGTATTTGGAAAAAGTTAAGGTGGCACCGTTGTTTCTGTGTCCCAGTGCCCATAGACACAGAGCCTATTGGAGTGAGTGGACAAAAAAAAAAGCACAAATTCAAGTTTAGAGTATTACCACTAGGGGATGAACGGGTGGGGGGGACAAATGGAGCCTCACTCATATATTTCTTGGTCGACAACATTTCAAATGCAGGACATGCAGCCAAAGAGCACACTGGTACCTGTGTCCAGTGACCCGCAGATTGCTTGTAGTCAAAATGCAATTGAGGAAAGATGATCCGAAAAACAGGAGCTGCTTCTTTTGTTCATTTTATTGAGACAAAATGGTTAAAACCACTGAAGCCTTTGTCAGGTTTATAGCAAAAAACTTTTTGTTTTAAATCAGACTTGTCTTCCCTAAGAACTACAGGATTATGTCACATTGAAATTCAGAGATTGTGCCTTTTCCTTCTCCCCAGAATTCAGCCCTTGTGGTGGGGGGAATCAAGATGCCTTCTTATTCTTTAAAAAAGTGGGCAATTTTGACAATGTTATTGGAAAATATATGTTTCCATAAACTTACATTCCAAGAGTACAGCATATAATGTATTTTAATTCTAGTCAAACCCATATTGCTGACAAATAATATTTGGATTAAGATTTGGGTTAAGGGCAGGTACAAAAATAATTATTTAAGAATAATTTTAATAATAATAGCTATTGTTCAGGTAGACAATTTCCATTGTTGATGTACTTTAGACCAGAACCAAAAGCATTGAGAAGCAGCATTCAAGAAGCGTATCTCTTAAGTCTCTTTGCATGATTGGTTATTCCAATCTGTAGAATCCTCTTGAAAGTCAATCTTAATATTTATGTACAACCATGGGAATTTTATAAGAGTAGTGCTGGGACTCTAAAGAACAGTGCATTGTAGTTGGGGAATAAATTGACTCCAAATTATTTTTGAATGATTTGCTAATGTATCTTGCATCCATTTTATTACCCATGTGTTCCTAGGAATAATTTTCTAAGTGTCTGGCCGAGGAAAACTAACAGAGTCCCTTCATGAATTAGAAGTGACAAGTCATTCTTCAACTATCGATAAAAAAGTCCATCAGTGCGGCAAGATGTGTTTGCTGGCTTGTGAAAAAAAATAATTGTAATGTTCATATATTTTAAGCAGTAGATATATAGGAAAACACTGATGGCATAGAATTTCTGTATACATACATTCACTTACGAGCTATCAATTTAGGGATTATTTATGCTGTTTGGACACCTGAATTGACAGCAAAATGCTTCCCACTAGCCTAATGGAGCAAAAGGAAACAGCTCCAAACACAATTGGTGAGTCATGTAGATAAAAATATTCTGCACATATTGTGCGGCTGGCTATGCAGGTCAGTATGAGGTGTGCTGAGACTATCCCGGGGCTATGTGGAAGCAGTGTACTAGGTGTTACATAGGCATACCACATAAACGCTGTCATTATAGCTTATTGTCTCTCTTTAACAATTATAGTAATACATTGTTATCATGCACACAAGCTGAGTTTGTTAACTATAAACCTTAAGAACATTTATCCTCCTAAATGAAATAAGTAATGCATATTTTCACAGATTTAAACAAGATACTGTACTACGGTTATTATTTTATTTCGGAAGTTTTTATTCCAAATAATAAGTTATGTATTGATTTCTATAGGGGCTTTTTCCAGGCATGTTGTGTCAGTATTTGATCCATTATTGTGACCTTGCCTTGTGATAATATGATGTGTCTTCTGGAAGGCAAATGGGGCATTTTTGGTGCTCACCCCAGCAAATAAAACGTTTAATGGTTAAATTCTGCTGATAATATCATTTTCACTGGTTTTACAGGACAATGCACATGTAAGAGCCTCTGCTTTTTGAAAGGATAAATGTTTGCTAAATTTCTGCTCAGTCAGTATCAAGTATTGAAACTATATTATGCAGAACTCTTAATCGTTCAGAGAGATTCATGAAAAGATAGTGCTTTTATGATAAAATAGGAAAATATGTGCATAATTCATAATGTCTATGTAATTTATATACAGACATAGTTTTAGTTGAGTTATTATTGATGGTTTTCTGTAAACTTTAGAAAAGTTAAACAATTTCTACTCTTATACAATACACACTTTTGTTTACACTCTCATTGGGCAGAATGTTTGGCTCATACAAAATGGAATTCTTCTTTATCAATGCAGAATCTACATGTTATACTTAAAAGGCCATTGGTGAAAGACATTGAGTTTTATTGGGGAACTTTCCCCTGATAATATACCTGCCTATGAGAAAGCTGGGATTTCTCTCTTAGCTGAAATGAATTGTGATAGTGTGCATTGATTTTACATATTTTTCTCACTGTCAGCTCTACTGATCACTTTAATTGTTTCCAGAAGTTCCCAGACATTTTAATAACGAACAAATTGAAAATGATGTAATACTATGCGGCATAAAAGAAATGAAAACATAATATGATTAGTCAAAACAAAGTTATCACTCAATTTTATTCATTTTCAGCTATCAAGCCTTATTTTTGAGTTTTACTCTCCTATTGTTGTAATTTGTATGGATTTTTATGAAAACCAGAGATGAATTTATGAAGGTTCAAATCAAGCTGAAGATTTGAGTTATACAACAAAATTCCAATATACTTTGTGAAGTCTCCAGCTACTTGTAGTTGGAGCTTATGCTTTTCAAAACTATTGTCCGTAGCAATAGAAAAAAGGAAAGTCTTGAATTTTCTCTTCATCGTTTTGAAGCCCTGGAATGAATGCTTCTGGACATAAATCTATGCTGGAAGCCATTGGAAGATTTATACAGTTTTCTAGAGTACAAGCCTTGAAATAATGGCAAGTCCTTGCGCTTTGGCAGGAATTTTGATAAATCCACGCCAAGTGGACAAGGAGGTGCATAAAGTGGGCTTTGCCATGTGGCAGAGTTGGCCGGACAAGGGACTTCCTGCACCTGTACACTAGTTCTAACCCATGTCAGATTTGAAGAAGTTAAAGTGTAATTGCACACTAAGCAGGACTGAGTGTAGAATTGTCCAGTAGATCAGTCGCCCACTGGATTTAACTAGAGGTCCAAGTCTCTTGACATGATCCCAGTTGGTGATAAATCTCCCTCTATATGCTATTGTCATAAAACTTTGCTGCATGGCAGTTACTGTTTCTTTATGGGATTTGAATTTCAAGGTTTCTGAGCTTGAGCTTTTAGCTATAGTTGATACATAGTTAAATAATAAGACTGTGAAGACACCGCTAGAGGGAGCATTGGAAATTAGTGAATATAGATTTTCATATGTTTAATGTAACAAACAATATGTAATACTCTTAAAAGGGTTACTATTATTAATAAAAAAGGACCCGTGTTTAGATAATTTCATATAAATGTTGCCAAGTTTTTCCTTGGAAACAATATTGTTGTCCTAGGATACAACATTCGCTGCTAGAAATGGCTGGGAGTTACTGCATGTCCCACAGCCATTAGTGATGAACGCTGAATCAAGATTGTGGGGTGCCTTATAGCGCATGCCGCTGCCAGGGTACGGGGGGATTGTCATATCCAAGAGCTGCTATCTCGTTTCTAAGTGACAAAATGACTACATTTTTGGGAAGTGAAGGAAAGTATGGACTGCATACCTTCAGAGTTGTATAGGATGAGGGTGCCTGCAGCTTGTTGACTAGAGATGAGCGAACACTAAAATGCTCGGGTACTCGTTATTCGAGACGAACTTTTCCCGATGCTCGAGTGCTCGTCTCGAATAACGAACCCCATTGAAGTCAATGGGAGACTCGAGCATTTTTCAAGGGGACCAAGGCTCTGCACAGGGAAGCTTGGCCAAACACCTGGGAACCTCAGAAAAGGATGGAAACACCACGGAAATGGACAGGAAACAGCAGGGGCAGCATGCATGGATGCCTCTGAGGCTGCATAATCGCACCATTATGCCAAAATTATGGGCAACAGCATGGCCATGACAGAGTGACAGAATGAAGCTAGATAGCATCTAAAACATCCAATAATTGACCCTGACACTATAGGGGACGGCATGCAGAGGCAGCGGCAGCAGGCTAGAGAGTGGCATGGCGACATACCCTAAATGGACTCAGGCTTCAAACCAATGGGTGGCAGAGAGGAACCAAAGGAGGTGAGCAAGAAGCGCTCAAATAATATCGGTACATGATAAAAGTTTGCCAGTATATTTTGTGGATTACACAGCAGGGTGGCGACAAAGTTAACATGGAAGCCATGAAAACAACCCAAAATTCTGCCTGACACAGCTCGTTTGATAAGGGGACCATGTATGGAGGCAGTGAACTAGTAGTAGATTAAAGGTGCTGCAGTTAAAACTATGTTAGTTGGATCTTGGCATGGAGCTGGCGCTCCGCTGCCAGGCGAGCTTTCGCCAATCCAAGCCCCTGTCTCTAGGCTACTCCCCAAACAGCACTTCTAAGAACCTTTTGTATAAGATCAAGTGTAGTAGCGTTCTTATAAGTTTAGGATATGCCGGGTGAGGGGAATGTAAACAGATGCGCAAGAAGCGCTGAAATAATATCCCTAAATGGTTAAAGTTTGCAAGTATATTTTGGGGATTACACAGCAGGGTGGCGACAAAGTTAACAACTTTGATGTGGAATGCCCTGTAATAGCTCTTGGGCGGTGTGCCTTTTATCGCCTAGGCTCAGCAGTTTCAGCACCGCCTGCTGTCGCTTAGCGACGGCACTGCTGCTGTGCCTAGAGCTACCGACTGATGGCGCCATGCCCACGGATGGTAATTCGGAGGAGGAGGAGGTGGAGGAGGGGTGGGAGGAGGTATAGTAGGCCTTTGAGACCTGGACCGAGGTAGGCCCCGCAATTCTCTGCGTCGGCAGTATATGACCAGCCCCAGGGTCAGACTCGGTCCCAGCCTGCACCAAGTTAAGTGTAGTAGCGTTCTTATAAGTTTGGGATATGGCGGGTGAGGGGAATGTAAACAGATGCGCAAGAAGCGCATGATGCGCATGGAGCTGGCGTTCCGCTGCCAGGCGAGCTTTCGCCAATCCAAGCCCCTGTCTCTAGGCTACTCCCCAAACAGCACTTCTAAGAACCTTTTGTATAAGATCAAGTGTAGTAGCGTTCTTATAAGTTTAGGATATGCCGGGTGAGGGGAATGTAAACAGATGCGCAAGAAGCGCTGAAATAATATCCCTAAATGGTAAAAGTTTGCCAGTATATTTTGGGGATTACACAGCAGGGTGGTGACAAAGTTAACAACTTTGATGTGGAATCCATGAAAACAACCCAAATTTCTGCCTGACACACCTCGTTTGATAAAGGGACGATGTATGGAGGCAGCTATATGGACGACTTTTGGAGGTAGCAATGGAGACAACGTGTGGAGGCTGCTATGGAGACAATTTAATTTGGATAGTGCCTGTATGTGGCAGTCCCAAACATTTTTCAAACCAGAGGAGCAGGTAGGTGGCCCTCCAGTAAAATGGGATAGATTGAGTGCCTGTATGTGGCAGTCCCAAAAATGTTTCAAACCAGAGGAGCAGGTAGGTGGCCCTCCAGTAAAATGGAATAGATTGAGTGCCTGTATGTGGCAGTCCCAAAAATTGTTCAAACCAGAGGAGCAGGTAGGTGGCCCTGCAGTAAAATGGAATAGATTGAGTGCCTGTATGTGGCAGTCCCAAAAATTGTTCAAACCAGAGGAGCAGGTAGGTGGCCCTGCAGTAAAATGGAATAGATTGAGTGCCTGTATGTGGCAGTCCCAAAAATTGTTCAAACCAGAGGAGCAGGTAGGTGGCCCTGCAGTAAAATGGAATAGATTGAGTGCCTGTATGTGGCAGTCCCAAAAATTGTTCAAACCAGAGGAGCAGGTAGGTGGCCCTGCAGTAAAATGGAATAGATTGAGTGCCTGTATGTGGCAGTCCCAAAAATTGTTCAAACCAGAGGAGCAGGTAGGTGGCCCTGCAGTAAAATGGAATAGATTGAGTGCCTGTATGTGGCAGTCCCAAAAATGTTTCAAACCAGAGGAGCAGGTAGGTGGCCCTCCAGTAAAATGGAATAGATTGAGTGCCTGTATGTGGCAGTCCCAAAAATTGTTCAAACCAGAGGAGCAGGTAGGTGGCCCTGCAGTAAAATGGAATAGATTGAGTGCCTGTATGTGGCAGTCCCAAAAATGTTTCAAACCAGAGGAGCAGGTAGGTGGCCCTCCAGTAAAATGGAATAGATTGAGTGCCTGTATGTGGCAGTCCCAAAAATTGTTCAAACCAGAGGAGCAGGTAGGTGGCCCTGCAGTAAAATGGAATAGATTGAGTGCCTGTATGTGGCAGTCCCAAAAATGTTTCAAACCAGAGGAGCAGGTAGGTGGCCCTCCAGTAAAATGGAATAGATTGAGTGCCTGTATGTGGCAGTCCCAAAAATTGTTCAAACCAGAGGAGCAGGTAGGTGGCCCTGCAGTAAAATGGAATAGATTGAGTGCCTGTATGTGGCAGTCCCAAAAATTTTTTAAAACAGAGGACCGGGTAGGTGGCCCTCCAGAAAAATGGAATAGATTGAGTGCCTGTATGTGGCACTCACAAAAATTGTTTCAAACAGAGGACCGGGTAGGTGGCCCTCCAGAAAAATTAAATGCATGAAGTACTATAGCAAGAGCCAGTGGGCCCTGTCAAAAAATAGCCATTTTCCTCTGCTTTACTGTACAAAGAGGAGGAGAAGGAGGAAAATGAGGAGGAGGAGGAGGAGTGGATCAATTATTCAGGTTGAGCTTCCTTCACCTGGTGGAGATTGGAAATTCTGAGAAATCCAGCCTTTATTCATTTTAATAAGCGTCAGCCTGTCAGCGCTGTCAGTCGACAGGCGTGTACGCTTATCGGTGATGATGCCACCAGCTGCACTGAAAACCCGCTCGGACAAGACGCTAGCGGCAGGGCAGGCAAGAACCTCCAAGGCGTACAGCGCCAGTTCGTGCCACATGTCCAGCTTTGAAACCCAGTAGTTGTAGGGAGCTGTGTGATCATTTAGGACGATGGTATGGTCAGCTACGTACTCCCTCACCATCTTTCTGTAAAGATCAGCCCTACTCTGCCGAGACTGGGGACAGGTGACAGTGTCTTGCTGGGGTGACATAAAGCTGGCAAAAGCCTTGTAAAGCGTACCCTTGCCAGTGCTGGACAAGCTGCCTGCTCGCCTACTCTCCCTCGCTACTTGTCCCGCAGAACTACGCACTCTGCCGCTAGCGCTGTCAGAAGGGAAATACTGTTTCAGCTTGTGCACCAGGGCCTGCTGGTATTCATGCATTCTCACACTCCTTTCCTCTCCAGGGATGAGAGTGGGAAGATTTTGCTTGTACCGTGGGTCCAGGAGAGTGAACACCCAGTAATCGGTGCTGGAATAAATTCTTTGAACGCGAGGGTCACGGGATAGGCAGCCTAGCATGAAATCTGCCATATGCGCCAGAGTACCAACGCGTAAGAATTCACTCCCCTCACTGGCCTGACTGTCCATTTCCTCCTCCTCCAACTCCTCCAACTCCTCTTCTTCTGCCCATACACGCTGAACAGTGAAGGACTCAACAATGGTCCCCTCTTGTGTCTCGCCAACATTCTCCTCCTCTTCCTCCTCATCCTCCTCCACCTCCACCTCCTCCGATATGCGCTGAGAAACAGACCTCAGGGTGCTTTGGCTATCAACAAGGGAATATTCTTCCCCCGTCTCTTGTGACGAGCGCAAAGCTTCCGACTTCATGCTGACCAGAGAGTTTTTCAACAGGCCAAGCAGCGGGATGGTGAGGCTGATGATGGCGGCATCGCCACTGACCATCTGTGTTGACTCCTCAAAGTTACTCAGCACCTGACAGATATCAGACATCCACGTCCACTCCTCATTGTAGACTTGAGGAAGCTGACTGACCTGACTACCAGTTCTGGTGGAAGTTGACATCTGGCAGTCTACAATCGCTCTGCGCTGCTGGTAAACTCTGGATAACATGGTCAGTGTTGAATTCCACCTCGTGGGCACGTCGCACAACAGTCGGTGAGCGGGCAGTTGGAGGCGGCGCTGCGCTGCCCTGAGAGTGGCAGCATCTGGGCTGGACTTCCTGAAATGCGCACAGATGCGGCGCACCTTCGTGAGCAAATCAGACAGATTGGGGTATGTCTTGAGGAAACGCTGCACTATCAGATTTAACACATGGGCCAGGCATGGCACATGTGTCAGTCTGCCGAGTTGCAGAGCCGCCACCAGGTTACGGCCGTTGTCACACACAACCATTCCCGGCTTGAGGTTCAGCGGTGCCAGCCACAGATCAGTCTGCGCCGTGATGCCCTGTAATAGCTCTTGGGCGGTGTGCCTTTAGTCGCCTAGGCTCAGCAGTTTGAGCACCGCCTGCTGTCGCTTAGCGACGGCACTGCTGCTGTGCCTAGAGCTACCGACTGATGGCGCCGTGCCCACGGATGGTAGTTCGGAGGAGGAGGTGGAGGAGGGGTGGGAGGAGGAGGAGGCATAGTAGGCCTGAAACACCTGGACCGAGGTAGGCCCCGCAATCCTCGGCGTCGGCAGTATATGAGCAGCCCCAGGGTCAGACTCGGTCCCAGCCTCCACCAAGTTAACCCAATGTGCCGTCAGCGATATATAGTGGCCCTGCCCGGCAGCACTCGTCCACGTGTCCGTGGTCAGGTGGACCTTGTCAGAAACGGCGTTGGTCAGGGCACGGATGATGTTGTCTGACACGTGCTGGTGCAGGGCTGGGACGGCACATCGGGAAAAGTAGTGGCGGCTGGGGACCGAATACCGAGGGGCGGCCGCCGCCATGAGGTTGCGAAAGGCCTCGGTCTCTACTAGCCTATAGGGCAGCATCTCCAGGCTAAGCAATCTGGAGATGTGCACATTAAGGGCTTGGGCGTGCGGGTGGGTTGCACTATATTTGCGTTTCCGCTCCAGCGTCTGGGGTATGGAGAGCTGAACGCTGGTGGATGCTGTGGAGGATCGTGGAGGCGACGATGGGGTTTTTGTGCCAGGGTCCTGGGCAGGGGGCTGACTAGCAGCTGACACAGGGGAAGGAGCAGTGGTGTGCACGGCCGGAGGTGAACGGGCTTGTTGCCACTGAGTGGGGTGCTTAGCATTCATATGCCTGCGCATACTGGTGGTAGTTAAGCTAGTAGTGGTGGAACCCCTGCTGAGCCTGGTTTGGCAAATGTTGCACACCACAGTCCGTCGGTCATCCGGTGTTTCCTTAAAGAACCTCCACACTTCTGAAGATCTAGCCCTCGCCGCAAGAGCCCTCACCACGGGAGCTTCACTAGTTGACAGTGGCGCTGATGCACCAGCTCTGGCCCTGCCTCTCCGTCTGGCCCCACCACTGCCTCTTCCAACCTGTTCAGGTCGAGGACTCTCCTCCGTCTCAGAAGCACTGTGTTCACCCGGCCTCTCAACCCAGCTTGGGTCTGTCACCTCATCATCCTCCGATCCCTCAGTCTGCTCCCCCCTCGGACTTCCTGCCCTGACAACAACTTCCCCACTGTCTGACAACCGTGTCTCCTCATCGTCGGACACCTCTTTACACACTTCCACTACGTCAAGAAGGTCATCATCACCCACAGACTGTGACTGGTGGAAAACCTGGGCATCGGAAAATTGCTCAGCAGCAACCGGACAAGTGGTTTGTGACTGTGGGAAGGGTCCAGAAAACAGTTCCTCAGAGTATGCCGGTTCAAATGCCAAATTTTCCTGGGAGGGGGCAGACTGGGGGGGAGGAGGCTGAGGTGCAGGAGCTGGAGGAGTGGCGATTTCGGTGACATGGGTGGACTGCGTGGAAGACTGACTGGTGGTGGACAAATTGCTCGAAGCATTGTCAGCAATCCACGACATCACCTGTTCTGGCCTCAACAGTGCTCTACCACGAGTCCCAGTAACTTCAGACATGAACCTAGGGAGTGTAGCTCTGCGGCGTTCCCCTGCTCCCTCATCAGCAGGTGGTGTCTCACCCCGCCCAGGACCACGGCCTCTGACCCCTGCAGTAGTTGGACGCCCACGTCCCCGCCCTCGTCCTCTACCCCTAGCCCTCGGGTTAAACATTTTTAAAATGAGAGTTATAACTTTTTTTTTTTTTACTTTTTTTTGTTTTTTTTTGTGTTTTTTTTTTTTTTGTGTTTTTTGTTTTTTTTTGAGTTTTTAAAACCAAACAATGCTATCCTATTGCTATGGCTATTTTCTAGCCAAGTATCAAAGGAAGCACAGTACTATGCCAGATGAGATGACACTGAGTTATTGCCTAATAGAAATCCAACCCCTACTGAATTTTGCCACTTCGGCCTTTGCTATGGATATGTGCGCCACTAAGCGCAGAACACAGCGGTCGCAAGTCTCACTACAAATTGCTCAGAATTGGCAAGTACATGCACTGCAGAAACTACAGCCACCAGCAGATCAACCAGAAATCAAATATATAGAACGCTACTGTAGGCTTCAAGAAGCTGTTTGTATTCTCCTATGGCTATTTTCTAGCCAAGTATCAAAGGAAGCACAGTACTATGCCGGATGAGATGACACTGAGTTATTGCCTAATAGAAATCCAACCCCTACTGAATTTTGCCACTTCGGCCTTTGCTATGGATATGTGCGCCACTAAGCGCAGAACACAGCGGTCGCAAGTCCCACTACAAATTGCTCAGAATTGGCAAGTACATGCACTGCAGAAACTACAGCCACCAGCAGATCAACCAGAAATCAAATATATAGAACGCTACTGTAGGCTTCAAGAAGCTGTTTGTATTCTCCTATGGCTATTTTCTAGCCAAGTATCAAAGGAAGCACAGTACTATGCCGGATGAGATGACACTGAGTTATTGCCTAATAGAAATCCAACCCCTACTGAATTTTGCCACTTCAGCCTTTGCTATGGATATGTGCGCCACTAAGCGCAGAACACAGCGGTCGCAAGTCTCACTACAAATTGCTCAGAATTGGCAAGTACATGCACTGCAGAAACTACAGCCACCAGCAGATCAACCAGAAATCAAATATATAGAACGCTACTGTAGGCTTCAAGAAGCTGTTTGTATTCTCCTATGGCTATTTTCTAGCCAAGTATCAAAGGAAGCACAGTACTATGCCGGATGAGATGACACTGAGTTATTGCCTAATAGAAATCCAACCCCTACTGAATTTTGCCACTTCGGCCTTTGCTATGGATATGTGCGCCACTAAGCGCAGAACACAGCGGTCGCAAGTCCCACTACAAATTGCTCAGAATTGGCAAGTACATGCACTGCAGAAACTACAGCCACCAGCAGATCAACCAGAAATCAAATATATAGAACGCTACTGTAGGCTTCAAGATCAAGAAGCTGTTTGTATTCTCCTATGGCTATTTTCTAGCCAAGTATCAAAGGAAGCACAGTACTATGCCGGATGAGATGACACTGAGTTATTGCCTAATAGAAATCCAACCCCTACTGAATTTTCCCACTTCGGTCTTTGCTATGGATATGTGTGCCACTAAGAGCTAAACACAACGGTAGCAAGTCCCCCTGCTAATTCCTCACAAAATGGTAAAATATGCAAATTAAAATAAAAAAAGTAGAACGTTATTGTAGCCCTAAGAAGGGCTGTTGGGTTCTTTGAGAATCACTCCTGCCTAACAGTAAGCTAATAGAACACCCTAACGCTTTCCCTGAGCAGCAGCAGCTCTCTCCCTAGCGGCATCCAGAGACAGAATGATCCGAGCAGCGCGGCCAGCGGCTAGTCTATCCCAGGGTCACCTGATCTGGCCAGCCAACCACTGCTATCGACGTGTAAGGGTACCACGTCATGCTGGGTGGAGTGCAGAGTCTCCTGGCTTGTGATTGGCTCTGTTTCTGGCCGCCAAAAAGCAAAACGGCGGGAGCTGCCATTTTCTCGAGCGGGCGAAGTATTCGTCCGAGTAACGAGCAGTTTCGAGTACCCTAATGCTCGACCGAGCATCAAGCTCGGACGAGCATGTTCGCTCATCTCTATTGTTGACCTTGATGATGTTCCAATTGTAATCTAATAACTAGTAAAACGACTGCAGCAAAGAACAAGATGAAGTGAAACTCCACAGAGTGTGCGGTGTGCTGTGCTGCAGTCCTTTTACTAGTTATTGGATTATTTTTATGGAAAATTATCTGCACACTAGAACAAACTTATAATAACATCCAATTGAAAAAATGTTTAAATATGACAGATACATTAAAGATACATTGAATGCCTCTAGAATAGTCATTTAACTTCTCTTTAGTGTTTGTTACTGGCATGGGCATGGCAGGGCATGGGCCCGGGATCGTTTGGTCCTAAGCCAGGATGTCACAAGGCAGCTTTTGCCAATGCGTCCATTTTTAGTATTGGTCAGGGGATATAGAGCAGGAGGTAAGAGTCTGATAGAGGTACAGAGCTGTCAGCTAGGTATATGTACACCAGATGAACTTTACACCAAATTTCACACATCATGATATTTGGCATTTCTTGTAGTGTCAGGGGTTAGGTTTGTGATCACAATTATATATAATGTTGTTGTGAGGGTGTTGGAAGGATTAGGGAATTAGTGTTGAATATATAGAGATGACATAGGCTCAATGAGTCTTTATCTCTCTTGCAAAATCTAGCCCTCTTATCAGTTAGTATTGCATCTTTCAAATTCACTCTGAAACCTAAGTTAACTAGTTAACTGGTTAGTAGTTTAGTGAAGCACGGACCCCCAGGAGATGCAATGATGTCACTACAGTGGCCTGGAACAGGATATAGAATCAGGAAGGAGAGTATTAGCATTCTTAAAATCCACTGTGGGGATGGGGGTAAGCAAATTGAGGGGACTTTATGTGGGGGCATTAATATGGATTTACTAATTTGGGGGCATTTAGTATGAGGACATTATGCATTATTGCTAGGAAGGAAACAACAATCATGGGACATAAAGTGTAAGGGGATTGAGGAGGCAATATTTAATGTTGGTGTGCGCAGTAAGAATTAGTGAATACAATACTGGGGGCTTCAGTAATGAAGTGTGGTTGACATTGAAGGGGCACTATTGGGTGTAAGGGAGGGTCTCAAGAAAGCGGTGTGATGTAGGGTGCCATTAACCACAATTGTACTTTGTACACACAATGCTTTGCATAAGCTAGCATATGGAGGCTATGCTTTGTGGACAGTGTCGGACTGGCCCACCAGAGTACCAGAGGATCCTCCGGTTGGCCCTGGCTCAACCCAATACTGAACCCCAGAGGTCCATCAGAAAACACCACAATTTGGAGTCTGCTAAAGTATATTTACTAATGAAGAGTGGGCCCCCAAATTGATTTTCTCTGGTGGGCCAAAGGAAACCCAGTCCGACACTGTTTGTGGACTATAATCGGGTAGATAGTATACTGTATAGAGGCACAAAATCAGACATTATAAAGTTTGTGTGAACATTAGGGGCAGTGAATATTCATCAAGGCCCAAATCTTTTAAAATCCTAGAAATGCTCATGGTGCTAGCGTAGATCACAGGTGTTAAAGGCATGTGTCAGCTGTGTAATACAGTTGACACCAAACTCGTATGTAGAAAGTTATTTCCCTACAGACCCTACTGTACCACAATATAATATACCATTTTGGTATGCATAGCATTTAAGAAAATACATAACAACAGGAAACAAAGCTAAATTATAACACATACTGTATCTCTAAGCATAACCCCTAAAGAATGTGTGGATGGGATGTAAAGCATGTTATCACTGCTGCAAAGTAAATGAAAACCAGTGAGAACCAACAGACCATTGAGCCTAGAGCAGTGGGGTTTCAACCACTGAGTTTTTTATCCTATAAAGTAAATATCAAAATAATTTTATATTTAAGTTCTATCTTGCCGGTCAAACGGGTTGACTGAATACAAAAAAAAACTACATGGTTGACCAGAAACCCAGAATATTTTTAAAGCAGTAAAAAGAAATGACTAAGTGAGTAATAGATAAAATTTTGTTTGGAAACAGAATTTTATTTTTCTTCCTTATGGCGGCAAAATTAGCATTTACAAAGTAAGTTAGTTGATTAATAGATTTTTCTTACATCTGGCATATTTTAAGGAAAGCCTGAAAAACTTTTCAATTATGATACCACCAACATGCATGCAATCTGTTCACAATGGCTGTTTACGAATGGCTGCCTTGGATAATGGTTGTTTTCTTAGTACAGGAAATGAAATATAATATTATTAAAGAGAGATATTGTGCTTGATGTGTCAGCGTATCCATCTTTGTGATGTTCACAGACTTTATTGTGCAGTAATACTTTTTTTATGAATACGAATGCTAAAAAGCGCAGATTTGAAAATCATTCCCTCCTTTTTATTTGTCTTTGGGAAAAAGCAAAAAGACAAATCACACAGGTGCTTATTTATTTAATTCATTCACTCCAGCCAAAATGCCATAAGTAGAAAGGAGTGTAAAAACAATGACTATGTTCAAGGAACAAAATAAAATTAAGCTTTTATTTGGCCACAAGGTCCATCATTTAGAAACTGTTTATCTGCTTTTATAACATGTATTTCAGAATCAAGAAAACTACCCAAAGGAAAGGTTCTGTACGTAGCCACTGAAAAAAAAGCAGAAATTCAAAGGATATTCAAATGACATTTAAATGAGATGCATTTTATAATAGAACCCACATATACAGTATTTCTTTTTGAAGAAAACTGAAGTTGACTTGAAAAGAATGAAATATGTTTTCCTAAGAATGGAAAATGAAAATTGTATTTAGTTTCTTTTAATGGAAATACAGTGTCATAAAAAGAAACCTTGCAGGTCAGCATATTTGCAAATCATTGGAGACTTGCTCATCCATAGGATAGGTGATAAATGTTAAATCAGTAGGGGTCTATCTGCTGGAACCCCCACAGATCACCAAACAAAGCGCTTCACCTTCATAGACATACACATGCATCAATACACATTCTGAAGATGCATATTAATGGAAGAATGTGTCAGGAAAATGTACTTACAGGGATCATAATATGTAGTCCCTAGAGATGAGCGAGAATACTATAGTATTTCCCCTGCTCGAGATCGAGCATTTAACCCCATAGCGCAATAAGACGTACCCTTACGTCTTGCTGCGCATGGGGGAGTATGAAGAGGGCTCACGGGCTGATGGAGTAGATGCCATGCAGTGTGAGCGGCAATCTGGACCACAACACAGAATCTCACCCATCTTCCAATTGAGGACCGGAGCATGACGTTGCAGCCATGGGAGACCCAGGAGGACAGGTAAAGTGGAGCGTGGCAGCACGTAGAATGACAGATTTTCTTTGTAAAGATCTCCAACTTGAAGACAGCTATGCTCAGTGCAGTACCGGACTGGATTGGAGTGAAGCTGTCCACTGACTGAGGAGATAAAAAGGGGTGGCTTGAGAGGAACCACCAAATTGTGACACCGGGAGACAAGAGCGCCATCCACAAAGTTCCCCTGCCGAATGCTGATAAAAACGCTGAGACAGGCATAGGAGTGCCTGTCGATACCGACAATGAGGAGCACTGGAACCGTCAGGCACGGAGGAGCTGAAGTCACACCTAGGGATGTTTCTCCCAGGAGCCCTAGAAGCTGGTGTCTCTTGGAAATGGGAGGACGGACAGGACAAACCCCAATAAAGTGCTTGCGACCGGCACAGTACACATGCACAGTATGGGAATAGCAGGCCTTTAAGGGAACCTGGGAGTGCCAGTGCCAATCAGCGGTGCTCTGGCCCTTAAAATCCTTGAGTGCAGGAGCAGGAAGAGGTGAATTTGGTGCTGGGGCCTGGAGGCAGCGCCATGGATCCGAAACACGAATTGCGGGAACACCCATGATACTTCATGTACCAAAGTTTGCCCATTCTCCTGTTGGCTAACGAATACTTGTGTATTGCTCCCCCATATTTTTTTGGCCCTCTGCCAATTGGATTTTCAAAATTGTTTGCTGTCATTCGAACACGGATTACCAATAAAACTTGATTACAGACACCTTACAGCTGATCATTGCAGCCTGGCACTAAAGTAAACCATCCAGAGAGCTTCAAAAAAGGTCACAGTGGGCAGAGAGGTTCGCCTGTAACTAGGGGTTGTCTAAGTTGTTGCAGTTGTTAGAGAGTTAAGTTACTTAACGACATAGCAATGAAAAGACTTGTCCTCATTGAAATCTTTAGAGTACTTTTGTAAAAAAATATTTTTGGTGACAAAGGTCAGGTGCATACCAAGTAATATACCACAGATATATTTCTCCTAAGCACAGTAAGGAAAATGTACCTTTTGTGTCCAAGGCAACCTACCTTAAAAATTTGACGTCTGGTTTTCAGCACTCTTCCCAGAGTTATCACTGTTACTGTTACAAAAGTCGCAAATTTGGGGCAATTGCCAGGCTTGGGAAATAGCTTAGTTTAAGACTTTTTCAGGGAAAAACTCAGATGTATTAAAAAGGCAAAACTATTACATATCTGACCAATAAGACTAACACAAAAGCAGAAAAAGATAAAAGGAGCACAAAACTAAAACTAAGATACAGGTGCTCCATTGTGTTTTGGGGTTTTAAGACCCCCTTTCAAGTGGCTATGACTTTCTCTTATGGTTTGACCTACATGCAGCCAAGTGACCTATTTCCAAATAAACAAGATCATCCAAAGTGTAAAACCTCTTTAAATTGTTTATTTATGATACTTTTTTCCTTGCTGTCATGGTCTTGAAGTATATTAATATACTTTGAATAAAACTTATTTTAGTACTAGTCTAATTTGGATTTTCTAAACAGGGTTTTGCAGTATTAAACCGTTATTTATAATGTTCTACCACACTGAGCAGAAAAGTTCTGCAGAAAAAAGCTACTTTAACATGCAGTGTGTTGAATTAATGTATTCTACCGGGTGAAACAATTTAATGGAGCAAAAATAATACTAATTAAATTATTAGAATCTTGATTGCGAGAGGTAATTAAGAATGCTGTCATTATGCAACAAGAATAAATGCTACAAAGTGTGAAAAACTGTGTCTGTGAAATATGCTGTTTCTGCCCTGACCTTTGATAATCACACACCTGCCTGAGTCATCTGCAAATGAATTTTCATTGAATGACAACCTTATAGACAGCAGTTGAATAGAATGTCAGAAATAAGTTAGCCATTTTTTGATTTCACCATTGATTAGAAACACATTTAAAGGTTATGTTTAAAAAGGTGAGTTTTTGTAAAAAAAAAAATTGAAAATGAGCTCAGACAAGCAAAAAACCCAATCTGAAATAAATCACTGCTTATTGTCTTATTTTATCTTATAAAAAGAAATAGAATTTATTATAGTGCTAACAATTTCCAAGAAAAGATAGTTCTATTAATCTAAAAAATAAAAAAAATTAAACAAACCTCACATAAAATTATATGACCTATACATTTACTCTTCATTAGTAGATAATTAAAACTCATATAAATTTGACTCCATTTCAAAATCTTTCTCCGCTTGTGAAAAGAGAAAGCATGGTCGTGAAATATGTTGTGATTTTTTATCTGGAATAAAGGATATTTTGATGAGATTTACAAGCTTTTTCCTTTAGAGTTGCATATATAGGATTTACCTATATTAATTTTCTTCCTCCTTATTCACTATATATGAGGTATGTTATACTAGCTACAAGTGTACCAGCATATCCATAGCTACTATATGTGGTATACTGCTGATCTTGCTCATTAACCAATATTCAAGTAATATTTTTATTTTTTTTTATAAATGGAACATTAGTTTTGGACCAAAGTAGATTTACAGTGGGTGATCCAGGTCCTGGAACCCGCACCATAGTATAATTAGGGTACGGATTTAAGGGGGCTGCCCAAACATTTTCGCAGCCAAATGAGGACCCTACAAAGAAGCAGCTCTATTTACTGCTTCTGTCTTCTCTATTTCTCATACACAGTGGTCAATCAAGTACTGCACAGAAAACCGGCAAGTCAGCTTTTAAAGTAGGGGAACACAGAGCAGCTATCTCTCAGTCTTGTTACTGTTGGTCTCAGCAGAAAATCTCCTCAAATTGCAGTAAGGGTTGTTATTGAGACCAAAGGTGTTTTCCTTTATTATGACAGGGCTGTAGTTTTTAGTTGCATCTATTTAAATTTATTCAAAAGATATAGCATGGCAGAGTGGATAATAATACCAAAATCTACAATATAGAAATGCTAGGTACATGTATAGTATTGAGAGGAAAGATAACATAAAAACTAATTAAGTGCTATATCTGACACTCATAAGTGAGAAACCAAAAATAAACATGTATGTAGATAGTATGTCTCCAGGATATACCAAACAGGTTAACCAAATGTATACAGACATACCAGTTCCAGTGTGGCGAAGGAGTATTGTCAGTGTCATAGTACATAAGATTGGAAAAAGACACAAGTCAATCAAGTCAACCTTAAAGAATTTAACAAATGGTTTCTCCCCATAAGTCGTAATATTTTTGCTTCCAAGAAAGACATCCAGGCTTCTCTTGAACATGCATAAAGTATCAGCCATAACTTTCTGGGGCAGAGAGTTCCATAGTCTCACCACACATAAAGTAAAAAAAATCAGTGTAACTGCCTCTCCTCTACGCATAGAGGATGTCCCCTTGTCCTGGTCACAGACTTAGGCATTAGAGATCTTTGGAGAGATCCTCATACCGTCCGTTCAGATATTTGTACATTGTAATGAGGTCTCCCCTCAGCTGTCTTTTTTCTAAGCTGAATAACCCCAAGTTTTTAAGTCCATAATAATCTTGTTTGGTCTTCTCTTCACCCGCTCAAGTTCTACTATGTCCTCTTTATAATCTGTATGCAGCATCTGTAATAAATTATATCCTCTAGGGATTGCTAATACATTACTAATCAATGCTATTCTTGACATACATGTCGGCACAGAGAATGGAAGCAGACAGCTCAATACTAGAATAGTAGCCATACCTGGTTACTGCTGCTGAGCTGTAATTACATGATGTGTCCACTGCACAAATATGGGAACTGTCCACTTCCTGTTCCAACAGGAATCCAAAATACATTTCTCCTATCAGGCCCCTATCAAACAAATATCTCGACCATTATCTTACCGCAAACTCTAGATGTTAGGAAAACAACAGGCTGTATTGGACATTACAGTCATTGGGTGAGCAAACCACCAACCTAGACAAAGATAGCAGAAACAACTCCCAACAGAGTGTAAAAATATCTTGCATTACTCATTTTAAACCAAAAGGAAAGGTATGGAAGGACATCAGCATGCATAGATACTGTAACGGAGACTGGGTCTGTGTAATTGATTACATTTAGAGATACATGTAAATTATATAGACTATGTAAGAGTGCTGCTTCATAGAACTCTGTCAGAACCTTTCAGGATGAATTCCTTGGGGAAAGCTGGGTTGTCATTTTAGTTCAGTTTGTGTTCACCTGTGGCTTGAGTGATGGTCAGCCCATTTTCACTCTTAGATATTCTCCTAGTTTCTTCACAGGTTACTGGTTAATTTCCAACTTCTGAAACTTGTTGTCTGCATCCCTTGCTAGTGCTTTTGCCATTCTGTGTATCCGACCTCTGCTCTCGACTTTGCAGCTTGCTGCCATCTAGAATTTGACCGATTCTGCCTGATTTTGCTTGTCTAATGTTTGTCCCTCTGTTCTTTATCTTCTTTCATTCATTCAGTATTCAGATTGTTAACCAGAAGTCCCTAACCATTAGGGTTTTCAAGGCTTGTTAGGTAGGTGACAGGGGTTGTTGGTAATTTTATGACCTACACACGATTTTTTACATTGACATTTGTTTTTCAAATTTCATGAAATTCTATTTTTAAGTGTTATTTAATAATATAAGAGTTCTGAGAAGGAACTATTTCTTTCCACATTATATATAGAATTTCACTCATCCCTGCTAGCACGCTTTTTGTCATTGGTTAAGCTGAGCTTCAGAATCATGTTAACAAAATAAGTCTTATTTTATCTGGGCACTCATCTTTCAAGCCAAAAAGTAAAGGCTATTGCTGTGGATTAAAAAAAAATCTGTAATGTGCAAACGGCTCACTATAGGGGATTACGTGTTGTAATCTCTATTCAACATCCCTTTGACTCATTTAGTTTTGAACAGACCGAAAACATCATTTTTGAAAACCCAACTCTTACTTTTAACTCTTATGGTCACAAATAACAAAACTCCTGTAAAATAATAAAAGAGAGCTATGTTTCTACACATCTAGGACTGCAGATATAAAATAAAACTAACAAGTAATAAGATATGCAAGGATACACTGTATATAGCGTCTTCTGTATTTACACTATGCTGCATAGTTAATTAAGTCCCATTCATTGTAATTGGAGGACTTTGCATGAAGACAATGATTAAAAGAAGCCCATTAATTTATTTTATTTGCTTTTTTTAAGGAAAGAAAAATGGTCGAGGCAGGAAAGACAATGTTGATCTCCAGTGACAAATTCAGAGCCTCCAGCTCAATACTGGAGTTTATTAAACCACCAATCTTTGCTGGTTAATGGAGTCTGGAGTCATGGAACAGAAAGATTTCTGTGATTAACACAGGGGCTATAAAATTTTTCTTTACTGTGAACTTGTGTGAATATTAAGCTTTGAGAGTTTTTGTACTTTATTTTATTTACTCTACGCCTAACCTAGAAAGGTGTTTTTCTTGACCTGTGACTGTTATGATCCTGCCCCAGCAGAGAAGCTTTTTTTCAGTACAGTTACAATTTAATTGGAGGAAGCATTTAAGATTCCATTTACTTAGTAACACATTCATGATGTCGTAATTAAAGAGATCATACACTGGAAGCAATTATCAAGCTCTCTTTTCTCTCCTCCATTGCTTTTTCATTTCTGGTCTATTTATAAACATGAAAAGCACACACTGAAAAAAAAAAAAGATAAACTATTCCCTATTCCATGTAACCAGAAATTATTTTCCCTGCCCCTCACCTCATTTCAATAGTACATAATAAAAGTACATGCTATGAGAGGCATATACATACCTGAAGTTCACCCTCCTGTGTGCTTTGTTCTGGTACCATTGTGAATATAAGATTATTCTTTTTGTGTGATGTATGTTCTCAATTACATGATGCCTCATTACAGCATGAGTAGCTACAAAGAGTACAGCCTCTTAAGAGGACAGTGTTCTTTATTTTTCAATATATCCTTTAAAATTTAAGAGAACAAGCTCAATTGCATTATCTACATTATAACTGTGTTACATGTGTCTGCCTATTCATCAGCAGTAGCAATGATAGGAGTTTAATACAAATTCTGGCTAAAAACTCAAGTGGAGCTCAAATTTAACGTCATGCTAAATATACATCTGTGTCTACTGGACATTTTGTCTAGCAGGACATGGCCAGATATGTGCTTCACAAGATTATTAGCATTTCAAGACAATGTTGTCACAAAGTGATGTGCTATATGTATTTACGTGTGTCCACCCACTACTTGCATTGAGGCCTTTTCAGAATTTGTTTTCTGGTTGTCAGATTTGCTTTCATTTACTTTTAAAGGGAACCTACCACCACGGATATGCCTATAAAGGTAGATCTGGTGGTAGGTGCATCTATAGGACATGAGGATCACCCTTTTAAGGGCTAATCCTCACGTCCCAGCAATATTTTAAATTCGATAAATTAAATTTATGAGACTAATTCGGAATGGTATGTTTGGCACAAAGATAACAATGGGTCTGAACATAAAGTGTGTATGGAGTTATGACCTATTTCTGATGTCAGTCAATTTTGCACAACGTCTTCAGGCTCTGAGAAGAAATGTTGAAAATGATGAGGAATTTCTTCTTTCCACACAACGAAGACCCAACACATACTTCCATATCAATGAAAAAGTGGCTCTATTTTTGAACGGCCCAGCCAGAACCCAGACATATGGCTTGTTGAGAAAATGGGTGTTTACATGAAAAAGGCAGAGCAGTGGACACAGAAATGGAGGGAAGGAAAATTAAGCAAAAAATGTTGACCAAATGCTCATCCAGTAAACAGATTTTTAATCAAACTCCTCCCCTCCGCATACACATTCATATTTAGTCAATAATGCATGTGTCCTCCTCGGGAAGAGGGGAGTATGCTGTTTACTATTACAACTCTTATATACCTTATATTCTCTACCTAAAGGTTTGAGCATGCTCATTTGTTGTTGGAAAGATGATTGATCATCAAGACCATGTTAGTCTCTATTCGATACTGAAGAAAAAACAAGCAAGCATTCAGTCATATACAGATAACATGTACCTAATATATAATAGTTAATTATTAATGGATTAAGAATAATATTCATGAGGCAAGATGCCTATTATTCCTGTGAATCAATCTTTGCCACAAGGCTCAGGGACCACAAAAAAGAAATTACATTATAGTATAACTTGCCGGTGGTAAGTTTCATATTTATATACAGTACATGTGCAACATAAATCATATTAATAAGTACTCATATATAATCAGTTTATAACATGAGGAAAATATCCTTAATAAATGTTCAGCTCAAATGGTTTCTCAAAACCCTGAAAAACTGACAGATGTGGGTACTAGGAGTTTTCTTGGTTATCAATATCAGACTGGTGAGAAACTCAGAAAACAGAGCCAGAAAGTTTCTGTATACTGGCTAGGTTGGGTAACTGCAACTGGTTTGAAGATCAGTGGGGTGAAAGCTGGATACATTTTTTTATGCTGACTGTTCCTGCTTGCTGGCTTTTTCTCATCCTGGAATGCCCCATCCTTCATCTATTCTCCTGCTTTCTTCTCCTGGCCTCGGCCACTGTCCCTTGTTCCTATGAGAACTTTGCCAATTCAGGAGATCTAAAATTCTTCTGGACCTAAACTCCTGGCGCATCAATATACAACCTTACACCACATGAAGCATTATAAGTCCTTAGCCTACTAGTTATTCACAGAGGTGGTTGGTCTGCTGTTATATGATTCCTGTTTTTGTGAACTTGACTTTGTTGTTACCTGTTCAGCATAACCATTGTCTTGGAATTACATTCTGCTTGATCTCTCTCTGCCTTGAACATTCTCTGCCTGACTTGGTGGTTCTGGGCCAGGATCCCATAAGGGGTATAAAAGGTGCAGCTGAATGTCCTTAGGATTAGTACTAAATCAAATTGGTCTGCTATATAAATGTTATTGTCTGCGGGAACAGTAGTCAGAATAATTATCGGCTTCTGCTTCTGATTTTGATACATGTTATTGTATTTTTATTCTTGAGCAATCACTTGTGTTGACCCTGAGGATGCAATATGACTTGATAGTGGCATGTTTTTTTTCTATAACTTTTCTAGGGAAAGGTTAGATAACTCTAGAATGGGGGGGGGGCAATTCATGTTATATATGGCTGCTGTTGTACATCTGACCATCATCTTGATGATCTTTTTTCTCATTCCCCCATAAAGGAGTAAACTCCAAATATCCTTTTCTATCTCCTAAATTAATAATATATTTCCAGCATATTTATACAACATAACCACCGTCAGAATATCTTTTATAAATGCCATTGCATTGGGGTCAGATCTAATTTTTATTATCAGTGGCTCATCATTAGTGATGAGCGAGTATACTCGTCCGAGCTTGATGCTCGGTCGAGTATTAGCATACTCGGACCGGCTCGTTGCTTGGACGAGTATTTGCCCTGCTCGATAACGAGCATTTAATTTTTTTAAAAAAAGTGAAGAACAGTAAAAAGATACAATTAAAACATTTAATTGTTTAATTGAAGAAAACAGTGAAAGAACACAGTGCAGAACAGATTGCAGATGTTCGGGAACATCTGCGATCTGTTCCGGAGACACGCGTGCAGAACGGTGTTCTCCGCAATAGTATTTGAAGAACAATATGTGTGAAGAACACATTGCACATGTTTGGCAACATCTGCAAGTTGTTCTCTACACATATTGTTCTTCAAATACTATTGCGGAGAACACCGTTCTGCACGCGTGTCTCCGGAACAGATCGCAGATGTTCCCGAACATCTGCAATCTGTTCTGCACTGTGTTCTTTCACTGTGCTCGTTCAGTTTATAATTTTACTGAAAAATGCTCGGGTCTCCCATTGATTTCAATGGGGCTTGTTACTCGAAACGAGCACTCGAGCATCGGGAAATGTTCGGCTCGAGTAACGAGCACCCGAGCATTTTAGTGCTCGCTCATCTCTACTCATCATACATATAATATTCTACCTTAACCATAATTTAATAAGGCCAATACAATGTTCATTACATAATACTAGATCAATTCTAGATCATGTTTTAGGTGTCTTGCTATAGCATGAAAAGTGACATCTAGAAATCTCCAGGGATCGTTTAATCCTAAATCCATACACATTTTTGCTAAAGGGGTTTTGGCACCCATTTTTTCTCGTGCTTTCAGAGGTGTTCTATCCATCTCAATGTCAGTACATCATTCATATCTCCTAATGCAAATATAGGACAATAACCCCTTACTTGCATAACTTCAAATACTTTCTGAAGACAGCAGATGAGAACAGAGAAGGGTTATATAAGGATGTGAGAATGCACTTTAAATTTTCTGTCTTACAATGTAAGAAAATATATTTCTCTTTATTAACAATTTTTTCCCTATCTCCATAAAGTTGAGGTTCCTATGCATCTCATACTTAACCTACTAATTGTTTCTTTCCTCAAATGGGTCTCTAAAATACAAATGACCCCAGGTAGATATATTTTTTTAGTACTTCAAGCATTGCATATCTTTTTAATTTATACCCTAACATCTTGATGATCACATGGTCATACAACATACAGAAATGACAACAGTAAACAGAATGCTTCTTGAATTCTCTCAGAATTGTGCTTTAGATATATCATCTATAATGAGGTAAAAGATAACAAATAATTGAACAACTTTTTAAATAATGAATTATAAAAATATCTAAGTATAAATAATGGCTGTGAACTAATAGCAATATCTGTGTGTGTTGCAGTAGGTAAGGGTAATCGATGTTCCAATTCCACATTTCAAAAATAATCCAGAATAAATAATTCTGCATATTTAAATGCATAATCTATACAAAAATATTTTTCCTGGAATATAAATATATATATATATATATATATATATATATATATATATATATATATATATATACCTGAAGACTATCTGCCCCAGAACACCAGGAGTTAAGCATCCTAGAGAACAGAAGATGTTCCAGTCGCTTTGTCAGCAACACAACACAAGTAATTCTAAAAGCCATTGATCAAGTGATGTTGATATAGACAACTCCTTTATTTCATGTGATCAATAATGGAATATAAACCAAACACATTCAATTTAATTAAAGAGTGTCCAGAGCATTTCCCACATAATACAAGGCTGTTTTGTGAATATAGATAACTGTGTGATGTTAATTAATTTGTGAATGGATACTTATGGGCAATTAGTGTCACCTATAGATAAAATGAATTGCATGACTTGCTCCATAAAAGAGCAATGTGAACATTAAGCTGCAGAACATGCAGTATATGCTATCAGTGCATATACTATTAAATATATAATACATGTGGAACGTATATAGTACAGTATATCTTTGTATTTTAGCTGTCCCAGTGAAATATATAAAATACATTGTAAATATGGGCATGTATTTTTCCTTAATGAACTTATCGAATACGTTAAGGTCACAAAGTCACTTGCAGGTAATTAAATCATTGGACTAATTAAAAAGATAAACAGATGGTGTTCTTTTCTTTTTGCACAGTATTAAGCACTAAGTCCAGGTCATCTGTAAAAGAGATCCTGTGAAATATTGCACTAGTAATCATTACTCATCTTTTATACAGTTTAGATATCATTTCTAGACCAAACTAGAGACACAGTATACATGTAAGTAACAAGTAATGTAATGTAAGTGTGTAAAAAATATACAGTATCTGATGTACCACATGTGGGGAATAATCCCTATGAAGTTATTTTTCGTGTTCCAATTCTGTGAACACTCACGGTGTGCACCACCTATTAAGTTAAGTATTAGCAAAATGGAAAAAGAGGGTAGGGAATGTAGGAAAGGGAAAAGGTGTGAGTGTATCTTAAAAATTAACTTTTATTTATTGCTTAAAAATCTTAAACGAGTATTCTTGCTCATGTAAAACAGATTTTCTCATGGCAGTATAATAAACTGCTTAATTATTATCCAGGTCACTGGGGTGGTGTGTGTACACCCCGGGATAACACTAGGGTAGGGGCGCCCTTATATTTTATTGTCCCCTCCTAAGTTATTAGGGAATAATCCCTAATCACACAGTTTTAAAAACACCAATAAATATCATTATTCATTAACAAAGAAGACCACTAGGGAAAACATTTATGGCGAGCTCAGAGTACAACAATTGTATAGTTGAAGACAATTGGGCACCTACATTAGGACGATGTAGTTCAGAATGATAATTTTTCATTGATAGAACAACAGCAATTTTAAGCAGGTCTCAAGTGATGTGTTCCTTCCTCTCTGTAACCTAATAGCTTGTATTCTGCCTTATTAAAAAAAACCTTCATACATTGTCATTGAGGAGTTAAAAACAAAACTCTACAGGAATAATATTTCCATAGAAAACATATAATTTATATATGACTTTGTTCCATCCCATAACTGGAAGGAAATGTGATGTTGATAGCTATACATTTTGATTACTGTATTTTTTGCTTCTTACTATCGGAAGCACCCCAGATTTAGGCTTCCAAAAAAGGAAAAATATATTTTACACCAATTAAAATATCCCTGTTGGTCGCACTAAAGCACAGCACACATAGTACGGCTTCATCCATACATTTACACACGCAGCTCTGCATCATCCATACAGTTACACACACAGTTCTGTATCATCCATACAGTTACGCGCACAGCACTGCTACATCCATACAGTTACACACATAGCTCTGCTTCATCCATACAGTTACACGCCCAGCTCTGCTACATCCATACAGTTACACACACAGCTCTGCATCATCCATACAGTTATACACACAGCACTGCATCATCCATATAGTTACACACACAACACTGCATCATCCATACAGTTACACACACACACACAGAGCTAAGCCATAAAAACACCCCCCCCCCCGTTCCCCTCTTCCCCCCTTCACCTATTCCTCTCTTTCCCGCCTTCTCCTATTCCCCTCTTCCCCTTCTTCTTACCCTGTCCCAGGGCAGCATGTCCCCATTCTTTGTAGTATGTGGTGGTGTAAGAAGAATTTGATCAGTCACATGATACTGACATCACCACAGGTCCTGTAGGAGAGGGGACAGCTGTGCGGAGGCTCTCCTCTCTGGGAGATCGGGTGCATCTCTATATCAGGGCATCAACCGATCTCCCTTACAAAGGTCAGCAGGGTCTGGCAGTGCTTGATCCTCCTGACCTTTGGTCTATAAGACACAGGCACTTTTTATCAAGATGTCTTATAGTCCAAAAAATACAGAACATTCTTTGTTAATGATAAGATAAACAATTTTATATGTCACCACCTTTCTTGCAATTAAGATGGAATATGCAATACCTCAAACTCACACCTCTGTCCACACTTGTTTCTGATAATGTAGTTTTTGTGGAATCCGAACTAAAACCAGCATTTCTGGTTCTATTGTTATGTGTTTGTACTCTCATATCTTTTACTTTTATACTCTGGGTTGTGATAAAAAATCATGAACTTTTAATTATTTTTTGTTTAAATGGTAACATAATAAATTTCAACTTTTTTATTCAGGGAAAATAGTAGACTTGTGGATTTTCTAATCTCTGAAAACAAATGCAGATATAGTGCTATCCTTCAGGCGTGCTTCTGATTGTCAGTAGATGGGCATGGAATATAATGGACCTGGGAGCATTTGAATACATCAGCTTCCCTGATCATGGTACAGGGGGTTTGATTATGGGGTAGCAATATGTAAACAACGAAGTTACCTACTATTGTAGGTGTCCCATATGTCACAGCTGACCCCTGTTGGCTCAGCTCTTTAACCCTGTACATGCTTAGTATGCTTCCTCTTCCTTCTGAACTGTTTTGATTAGAACCAAAAGATTTTCAAGCACAACTCCATTGTTTTAGCCCTGCTTTTAAGTCACCCCAAGTCACAGATTAGCATATAGTTAACACATTTATTGCTTGATTTCTTACAGGCTGCTTTACTGTGGGACGGCACAGAAAATACTGCAGGCTGAAAACGGCAAAGGTATCTTTTATTCCTGTCTGCTCTTATCAAGGATTTCTAAGTTTTCTGTTTCTTTAAGTCGGTAGACACCATATATTCAATCCCACTCAGACATTAGCTGCTGGCAGTATGCCTCTTGGCATTCTTTATACAGGTTGGCAGCTTCAAGAAAGCATGAAATGTACAACACCTCTATACAAAGTTCAGTCATCCTATCAACCTATTGTTATAAATATACCTTTTGGAAATTTGTTAGAAGAGATTTTGACTAGAAATGTTACTGTTTCAGTTATGTCAGTGGAAAGCAAAGAAGCCAGCTGCCATCGTATTCAAGACGACAGAAGCCAACTTTTTACATTCATGCAGTAGTATGGAGAAAGAGAGAGGGTTAGGAAAGTGTATTAATGAACATCTCTCATTATACAATTTCTGCATATTAAATAAGATCTCTGACTTAGTTAATCAGTGCAGCTTAGTGGTATCAGATCTATACAAATTAACCTACGACTCAAGGTCCCGATGTAAGCTAAATAAAGTGCGACTAATAAAAATTCCACAAGAAGGCAGCAGCCTTGGTAAAAATAGAAAAGCGGCTATGATTAGCATTCAGCATGTCCCATCCATGAAAAATGCATAATCAAAACAAAACGGAGAAAACATGAAAATTTAATGAGATTTAACATTACAACAGAATAAACAAAAAGGAAGCGCTTAATGATACTTATGTAAATAATAGATCTTAGAATTGTACAATGGTGTGCATTCATTATCATCTGTCACATGCACAATTTCAGTCAGATCATTTCCTATGTTATTCAAGAACACTGGCCAAAACCAATCATTTATAAGATTAGTCGCCCTTTTCATGCAAAAACATATAAATGCACAAAATAATAAATAATGTATACATATAATTACAGTGCTTAAAAGGATTGCACCAAGATATCTATTATAGTTAGCAATGTTGGTCAATGGGGTCCTGTTTTTTATGCATAACTGGTTCAGCATATTAGCAGCCATTTTTGGATTGGATATTGAACTTTTCATTGTAATACTGTTAGTCTAGCTACAGGGAAACACAAGCAGTGGTGGAACTACCGTTGTAGCAGCCATTGTGCACTCTATGGGAGCCACAGCTTTAGGGAACTTCTACCACAATACCTGAATCATTGCCCAGGCCCCCAAGACTGATTGATTCATAGAGCACCACTGTGTATATTCTCTAAGCATCTGCCTGGTGCCCTCTGTATGACACAGGCTGTGTGATGATGACCCAGACTTACTGTCTTGGGGGCCTCGGCCATGATTCAGCCCATGTGGCCGAGGCACCATTCAGTGGAGGTGAACACAGAAAGGTAAGCTGATTTAAAATTTATTTAGGGGCACTGCATATGTTTATCATTTAGCAGAACTGCATATGTATATTAATTTGAGGTATCTTGTAACAGAAAAATCACAAATGTATAATTTTTAAGCTGCACATCTTGCTTTACATATCTTGGGATATTTAAAAAATTTACATAGAACATTCTTCTTTGCCGAAATTTACATTAAGGAAAAGCTACCATCGAATTCAAGCATGATAAACGAGGGACACTTACTCATAGATCCAGACACCGTGACTGGTAATCCTCTTATATTTGTTATCCATGACCCCCTTCTTTTTAAAATAAACTTTTAAAAATATGCTAATGCGGGTGCTTCCAGAGCCCCTATGTGATGTCTCTACTCCCCCTGCAATTCCTGCTACCACTAGATTACACAGGCACGGGGGGAGGGGGAGATCAGGTGGATGAGGAGTCATGTTCTGCTTATTATAACAGCCTGTGAAAAGACATCACTAAGGGGCTCTGGAAACACCCACAAGAGCACCACAGGCTAATTAGCATAAGTTTAAAAGTTAATTTTGGAAAGAAGGAGACCATGGATAACAAACAAAAGAAGATTACTACAGCCACGGAGCCTGGATCTATGAGTAAGTGTCCCTGGTTAGATTTTTGTAGTAGATTTTCTTTAATGTATGTTACTTTGCAAGACTCTGATAACGTAAGACATATCTTGAACTTCTACAATGCCAAGAAAACCCTGGATATATTTTTATTACAAGATTATGTCAATACTAAACATTTTTCCTGACACATACTATAATGAGGGATGAGACAATGAGAGTTTGGTAAAAATATTTTTGAACATTTTTTCCTTTTGTTATTGATTGAATTTCTCGCTGGTGTCTCAGACACAAAATCACTAAAACCGAGTTCTATGGATATAACTGCAGCAAAAGATTCTTTTAAAAACCTTATAATCAGCTCTGATGTGTTTGATGTGCTTCACCCCACCTGCAGCTTGCTGGATATGAGGCTTGATTTGTGTCAACTGAAATCTTTTGACTGTTCATCAAGATGTATAAATATGCCATCATTACCTCGTGTATACCGGTTCTCTCCATCATTATGTGAAATGTGAGAGAGAAACAAGGATTCCTCAAGCACCATTGATTGCTCTGGGTTGCTGTTTACCGGAGACAGTGATGTGGAGCTTTCATTTTCTGCCATTGTGCTTTCCCAAAAGCTTTAACTGGGTGTTTATTTCACAGACTTTAGCTGCTTGTACACCTGAGATAAAAATGAGTTTCAAGAGCTGAAACAAGTCTCAATCCCTCCTTGCTCAGCCTTCTTTACATCCTCTCTTGTCAAAATGATTTGATGCCATATGTCCCTAAAGATGGACTTGCCATAGTTTGTTTGCCTGAGAGTCAGGGGGTTTCCTTAGTAGCTTATTTTCTGGCATTTCCTTTTAAAGTCTGTGAAGGGAAATTAGTTACCATAGTGTTGCTAACTCATGCGTTCAATCCTATTAACATCAGCTTCTGTGGCATTTAATGGCTAAGTTAAAACCCGTGAAATCCTACATAAACTCACATCTTGTGCTTACTTGTAAGGATGTGCTAATCCGCTCTCTTCATTTTCCTCAACACGGTATTATAAACTCCATCAAAATAATATTAAGCACAGCTGTAGATATTATAGTCACAGAGGAGCAACGTATAAATGGAAATTGATAAAAGAACAAAACAAATGAGGAAGATATAGAACAAGAAGGGATAACTAAGCACCGCGGCTCTTACAGAGTCACATCTCCCATGATGCTCAGCTTGTTTCTGACAAAGCAAATAATCTCATTTTCAAGGCAGGCAGCTATGTTAAAGTGAAATATGGCTAAGAAAGTGATGTAATATATTATGTTTTTTCTTGTTTAGCCTTGGCAGACAGTCTTAATGGATATGGCTTAAATGGATTACACTATAGTTTGTTATCATCACACAGGAACCCTTATCTCATTATGCACAAGGAGATGTTTATGCAGAACACAACAAAAACTCAGCTATAAAGTTTAGGTATTGTCTGATTGTCTGATAAGACTTTGATAAGAAACACATCAATTTTGTAATGTGGTTTAAAAATAGTTTCTTTGCATATTTTTTCAGCAATGAATAAAAAATGTTTATGTTGTGCTACATATATTCACCAATTACCTTTATTAAAACCTTTTACTGAGTGTTAGAAAGTGAATTGGACATGTTCTCCTACGTTCTTCGAATCAACCCAACACTGGATCCTGTCTCAAGGCATCAAGCAAGCTACAAACCAAATACTTGGTGTATCCAACACTAGTTATTCAATTAGGATGATAGATCACTGTTAAGAAAAAGGTGCGTAGAATGGAGAAACTTTGTAACTGTGGAGCGGATAGCAAACTACCATTTTACAGTAGGGCATAATTATCAGGCCTCTGCATCACGTCAGTGGAGTAAAAGCATTAAAATAATTGCAAATGCTATCTTAGTGCTAGCACTTATAATTACTTAGCCCTCTCCGCCACCTTCACGCCAGTAGCACATGAAGGGGCGTGAAGGGGGGGTGCGGCTGGCGGAGAGGAGGGTGTGGCCGGCCAAGAGTGGGCATACATAACAATATGTAGGCCCACTTATCTATAAAAATATTGCCAAATATGAATTCTTTTTGATTAACAATAAAACCTGGGTAAAAAGCAAAAGCCAAGGTGATTTCTTTCCACAGGTGGTAAAAGATCCCTCGTAACCAGATGTTGACACTGGTAGTTATGATAGAGGACAGTTTTAAATGATTTCAACGCTTTAACATTAATGTGATATCAATGAGTCTTCCTTCTCTTCTGTAAAGGAAAATTGTTAAGTAGGCCCCTCTTTATTTATTTACCTAAAAGGCTCGGAATCACTGAGGTTGGACTCCATTACATTTTATGGGGTAGTGCAGGCACCTTCGCAGATCATCTGTTTTAATCAGTCCCAGCACACCAGTAATTGAAACGTCCTCTTTACAGGCCTGTTATGTCATGTGAATCAGTCACATAGTGAATGCTCTGTAGCACAACCACTCGCCCAAATGCTGCAGTTCCGTAACAGCTGATTGTGGGGGTCCCGGGTCTTAGTACATGCTATTCACTTGTCTCCTTTAATGTTTGTGCTTTTCCTACTGATATACCATGACATTCCATAATGGGAATGCCCATTTAATCTGCCACAGTTGTCTGCTCCATGTAATAAACTCTGCAAAATCTTCCCAACTCTGCAAAAATAAATATTGGTATTTTGTTTAAGAAAAGTATGCTTAGAAAATTATATAAAGAATACTAAAATGTAGCATTAATATCTAAATTCCCCAGCTGTCACCACTCAAATTCTGTAATCCTAACTCTTGTAATAGTTTTTGGAGGCAGGGAAATGTTCTGTATGAAAATACTAATCCCTTCCCTGAGAAAATGTGATGAACACAAATAAATAATTATGCATCAGGCATCAGCGTAAAAGTAATACAACAGGAATGGAAATCTCAAAATGCCATGAATAAGCAGTTCAGGTAGAAGAAATGTATAATATAATATATATAGGGCAAAACAGCACATTTCTTGTTTTTTTAAGAACTTGGATTTACCGTGTTCAGCCAAGGAATAAATTCAGAGTCTTGAAGTTGAATGAGAAAACATTTGTTCAGAGGCATCTGTTCATTGTCTTAACCTATACAAGATCATTCACTTGATAAATGGATGTAAAAAAAGTACAATGCTACATCTACAGGGGATTTGAGGGGAGCTGGGACAGGGCAAAGTTAAGAAAATACTCGCTGTGATGTCCTGTGCCTGCATCAGTCTCGTTGTTTACTCTCCTAACAGAACCAGAAGTGTCAGTGGTCAATCAGTGGCCTCAGTGGTGTCAGAAGAATCAGTGATGTAACTATTAAATACTCAGTTGCGACTGGGTCCATAATCCAGAAGCTGTGCAATACATGAATCTGTGCACTGAGATTTACACTGGCCAGGTATGTCCACCCCTTGCCTTGGGAAATCATTAACATCTTAATGTAAGAGGTAGTAGGAGGGAAATTCATAGTCAAGTAACTAAGGCTATAGAGAAATATACAGCTACAAGGGTTACAGAATTCTCCTTTTAATCCATTCACACTACAAGTAATAACATCTCACTATACTTGAACCCTAGGGAAATCGATCACTTAGTACATTTGTACTCACCTTTCCAACTCCCTGGGCAGCGCCTCTTCTATCTTCATGTGCCAGCGCACAGCTGTGATGCCAGCAGACCCGCAGCCGACGGAGCTGTCACATACCTGGAGCCAGCACCCGAGCACATGGAGATGGAAGAGGAGCTGCCCAGGGCATCGGAATGGTTTATTTTTTCACGAACAAGCTATATGCTACAAGGGGCTGGCTATATACTGTGGCTGGCAGGCTATACTACAGGGGGCTGGCTATAAACTACAAATGGCTGGCAGGCTACATACTACAGGGCATTGGCAGGTTATATATTACAGGGGGCTGGGAGGCTATATGCTACAGGGGGCTTGCTATAAACTACAAGAGGCTGGCAGGCTATATACTACAGGGGGCTGCCAGGTTTACACTACAGGGGGCTGTAAGGCTATATACTACAGGGGGCTGCAAGGCTATATACTACAGGGGGCTGGCGAGCTATATACTGGGGATGCTGTGAACATCTACCAGGCTCCCAGCTGTCATTAAAACCAATCCACACCCTCCTTTGACGTAACATTTAAAGATGGTGGCATTCATGAGCAGTGCTCTTATATGCCACAGTCAGTTGTGTGTAATACAGCTGCATATAGAGAGGGCTTGGTATAGGACCCCCTTACATTCACTACCTTGCCACCAAGCAGCATGTATTCAGATTGGCCTGTCATGAAAGGATTAAGAACTCATTTCTTACTTATTTGATGTATTCTGCTTTGTAAGCTATATTTTTCCTTTAGGTAATCTGAAAATGTATAGTTCTGTTGATTTCTAATAATTGCATGCAAGTCAGTTTCTCAATGAATTGAGTTGAAAAGATGGTTGCTGATATGTAAGTGGCTAGCAGCTGCCCTACAGTTCTATAATCACATATCCAATGTATGCACTGTACTAAACGTTAAGGATGTTACTTCCATTTGACAACAAAATTAAAGAAAAAAAACACAAATATATGTTAAAATATAATATCTAGTCATTTAGGTCAAGAAGACCTAAAATCTTCTGGTCTAGAAGTGGTCAAAGGAAGAAGAGATGCATTAATGATTCAAACGGGAGAGAGGATAATGTCAGAAAATGTGAAGAATAACTGTTTCCTCATAATGACTGCATACATTATTCCGAGAAGATTTATACTTAATAAATAATTAACTTTACATATGAGAAAAAGAACAAGTTGATAAAGGCTCTATGATCATACTGTGGTGTGAGACTCAGAGGAGATAATATGTACATTACCATAAACACAATCCTGGATGGTGTAAAGATTTCAATTTATGGAATTACTGAAGAGAGCTCATTCTTTCAGGTACATTGAGCACAAATATGCAGTAGTCTTAGATCTGGAAAATGTGGACCATTCCCAAAAGTACAATGTCCATTAATGCTCAAACCAAGATAAATCAAGTATAAAATTGAAGGCCATGTTTAACTCTCAAGAAAATTTCAGTAAAGGTTGATGTACAATATATGTTTTCTTTGCTCAATAACCAAAAAGAGAATTATTTTAGTGAAATCTGCTGTTCATTTAGAAGATTTTGCTTTATTTTACATTATTGCTTTAAAGAAAAAGTAAATTCATGAAATGGATCATTGCAAATAATTTTAACTATTCAAATTAATTCTAGGGATTTTCAGCACAAAACTTCAGCTTGAGAGCAGCAATATATTTAAGCATCTTCTGGATGTAGCATTTTGGGGGCCACATGCACAATTATGTTTTGTGGCCTCCAAAACAAAAAAAACCTTAAATTTTCTAAAGAATTTAGCGGGTTTTAGCATGGGATTTCCAACCTTTGGCAATGAGTGGGCAAAAACAGTGTACAAGCTACAACTTGCACTCACTGCTGGGGCTGATTTAAGCACAATTCTATGCCAGGCAAGGCTGGATATACTAGAAGACTGGAGCCTATTATTATATCCAGTAGAACCAAAGGAGCAGGATAAATATTAAAGGAAACCTGCCATCAGAAATCTACCTATTAAGGTAGATCGGATGGTAGTTTCTTATTGATCTACTAAACCCTAGTCTATCTTTACCTAATCCTTTAATGCTCTCTAAGCTAAGCTAAACTGTATATACCTAATATGCAAAGTTCCAGAGAGGCTACTGGGGCGTAGAGTAGCCAAAGGCAGTGGGAGCAAATGCTGCACAATGCCCAGTAGCCTTTGCATTCCCTCCTACCTGCATGTTTACGACACGCTCCTATCACTGCTCCCACAGTTCCCAGTTTTATTGAAGTTCTGTGCATGCACAGTTGCTCCAGCTTCAGTACTGATGTATAACGGTGGCACTGAATTCGCATATTAGGTAGATAAAGTTTAGCTTAGCTCGGAAAGCATTATATGATTTGCTATAGATACATTAGAGCTTAGTAATTTAATAGAAACCTAAAATGAGATCAACCAGAATAGGTAGATTTCTGATGGTAGGTTTACTTTAAGCACTGGTGCACGATGCACCAGTGCTTGCTAAATCTCCCAATTAATGTTTTTGCTGTCTGTTTGATCTTTTTTAGTAGGAAAACTAGATAATTATTGCCATACTTAGTCACAACATAGTATTGTTGTCCATAGGTAAATAAATATCAGAATTCTATTTCTAGATTAACTGCATTTTGGCAATTAGCTCTAATTATTTAACTTGACTGAGTGATTCTCTCAGCATGAAACTTACTTTGAAATAGAGAACATAATGTAATATTCACTGGAAGCTAATAAGAACTTGTTAACTATATCATATAATGTTCTGTACTCTATTCTCAATGCACAATTTTGCAAAGACGTTTCTGTTGTAAAAAATACTATTTCAGAGTGGTGTGTAAAAAAATAACCCTCAGTGGAAATGTATTGACACCTATATTCAGATCCACCGCTGGTCTTTGCTTCCGGATCACACTCAATGGACAGGAAATGCCACAGTTAACGCCAGTTAATTTCTGTGTGCCATGACTGGGGAGGAACCACCACAGCATCTGATCAGTGAGGCAAATATAACATATCTGGTCTGATACATTCTAGAAGCATATCTTCTAAAAATGATTTATTTGAAATGATTCCACCAGGATCCTTTGTTGCATTCTAGCTATTGCATGAAAGTCAATGACAGTGCACCTGCTACAAAATACTGACCGCTAGACATTTCCCTTTTATTAAACTTTTGTTTCACTGTCTGTTTAGATTTGGAATTTTTTTAATGACAAAAATTAAGTTGAGACAGATAACAGGTTGAGGATGAGGTACAACCCTCTTTTTTCTGAATTTACAGAATTACACTTCTTTCATTGCCTCACCCTTCTAATGACACCTACTCTGCAAACATACCTATGTTGTATGTTCTTTGTATTAAGCCAGTGATGGCGAAGCTTTTTGAGACCGAGTGCCCAGACTACAACCAAAACCCAAGCATTTATCACAAAGTGCCAATATAAGCAATAATTTATTTATTTATTTGTTGAACTGTCCTCCTAACATACCAGCCTCCTAAGGACACTGATACAATTGAAAGCAGGAGGGCAAATCCGGACTATCACTGTAGCTTATCTCCAGGTTCCCCCTGTATAGGAAGAGTTGTGGAGCCAGCAAGAGGACCTTCAAAGAAATCCTGGTCCTCTCTGTACCATTTTCAGGATGTATCTCGTACATGCTTGGCCACTGAGGTGCCACCCTGTGAGGACATTTGAGATATGTTGGCCTTGGCAATTAAAGGGTTGAAATAGCACTGAGATTAGTAAATCTTGACTTGTGTGGAACTGGTATGTGTACAATCTCTGTTACTTTACCTTACACAGTTATCCTCTCTGATTCTGATATTCAGGACCTATTGCATAGATAAAAATAAAATTTGCCTAAATTTGCCTGGAAACTCCTTTTAAGAAACAAGGAATAGTTGCCACCAATCTACTTAGGTAATAATGATACACAAAAGATAAAGCTTTGCTATGATTGTCAATTATGTAAATTATTTTAAGCACAACTGCTGCTCTTGACGAGTCTGCTGTGTATTTTGGATGCATCAGTCCATCTTCAAAAGCAAAGAACATCTTAAGCAGCACATTTATTCTTGATTTGCATAAGATATAACATCACAACATCATAATCACAAGTACAGGTGTTGCTTCAATGCTTCATAGAGCAGAATTTACGATACAGTAGGTTTATTTTTGATTAGATGTCAGAAAGTCCCAAGCTGCGCTACTTGTATTGTTACATCCACATAACTAGAAAACAGTAGGTGCATATGCATGTATTTCCACAAAGATTTCGATGCCCAAAGTTGCTTCCTATAAAAGAAACTTTACAGAATATCTGCAATGACCCAATACTTGCGCATATTGAACAAGTGACAATCCTCACAAGTCTTGCATGTTTACTTGGAAAACTAACCAGAATCAGGGGCTACCTGCTATAGTGTGAGGGGGTCAGACAACCGACTTGAGACCGACCTGTCAGATGAAAGAAGTGTGCTGCACATCTGGGCCCTCTGCTAATGTGCCTTTTGTGTTGCATAGTCCATCACACCGGTACGCTAGAGGCAGTTGTTAGGTGAATTTCTGCTACTAGCCATAAGCAGCAAAATCAGTGTCAAGGTGGGCTCCAGCATGGTGGACATGTGATATTCAGCTCTGCTGCATGGATAAGAGGTATGCAGCCACAGAACATGGAGCTGTGCGGGGGGCTTGCAGTCCTGCTCCAACCATTTTTGGCTGATGCCTTTTCTACAGTTTCCAGACAACCTCCTACCAACACCCAAAGTTCAAACTACAAGATGAAAATGTTTAATTTGGAAAGTTAAGTTGTTTTATAAAGCTTAATGTGTGTTCATTACATGTTATATACACCTGCTTTACATGTATGTTTAGGATAGATAGATAGATAGATAGATAGATAGACAGGCATTACTTATGGCATACATGTGCAATATTACCCAACCGGGGACCTAAAGTGAAAGGGGGTAAATTAGGTGGATAGGACGAGGGGTATAAATATGTTTGTGTTTGTAATTTGATGTTTGCGGGTTTATACATTTACAGGTAATTTTTTCTGTTTTAGCTGCCTGTCATCTGTGAGAAGTAACACAGGAAGAGGTTGAAGTAGACTGTGTCCATTGTGTACTGGAGGTTTGGCATTAAAACAGGATTGCATTTATTCACTTCCATAAAAGCCTGCAGAAATCTTGAACATCCACTACATAAAAAAAAGCACAGTCTACTTCAAGCTCTGTCCTGTATTAATTCTCTCAGCAGTGGTGGCAGAGGTCACATCCCCTTATCTCATAGTTATAATCTATCCTATGAAAAAGCTTCTAAAATTTTGTGGCTGGAAAAACCCATTAAACTTACTCTAAATGTATGTAAGGTTTGCAGCAGCATGTCAGGTATAAGGGTGGGGTTAGATCAGACTTAGCAGATACACGATTAACAAATTTAGGCACAATGGTGGATGTGTAAGAGAAATGTGGCCCTGTTAAGATGTCTGCTATGGGGCCTGGATTCAGGTTTAGTTTATACCGAAACTGCATGCCCCGCCTCTATTGTGCATAATATTTATTACACATTTAAGACGTTGTGACTGTTACTTAGCAGGAAGGAGGCGTGGTCTGTGATATGGGGTGTGGGTTAATGTGTTCAATTTTGTTTTATACAAAATTGCCAGTATGTTGTCAAACAGTTTAACACCTTCTAGTTCATGTCTATTTCATGACCCAGTGTGGTGGTATATTTCAGTAAATTAACTTTGAAAAAAATATTTTATTTTTTGAAAGTGTAAAGTCAAGAGAGCTGTGAGCTTAGTAGTATAGTCAAGGTCTCCCTGACTAAGAATTTCTCCTTTACTGTAATTGGCGGCCTGTGTATGGAGACCACTAATGATGTCTCCTAAAGTATCATTCATGATGAACATAGGAATAGAACGGTACAGATGAGCAGATCCGAATATTAAAAAGCTATTCCGCTCATACAATTGGGGGTGTTTACTGAGGTCGAGAGAGCTTGACTTCACTTCAGATCTCTCCATCTCCATGACTTTATTCAACCAATTTACATCTCACTTCAAAATTGATTCACTGGATGATGCCAGTGGGTCATGTAACAGACCAGGATTGATCAGGAAGGTTTTTAGCTGTGTCTGGTTCTAGCTTTTCTATTTTCTCTGCTGTGGATTGCTGTACCATGTTTATCTCAATTTAAAGGTTTTTTTGAATAAAGAAATTTGAAGCGGTGACCGGGGTTGGACATTGGTGTTTCCTTTAAGAAGAGGTTTAGCTGTATAAAAACAGTCAATGCTTAAGGTGCAACCTTATATATATTTCATTATATGTATATGTTTTACTATTTGATACATACAGTAACATGACTTGTCTTTGAAAATATAAATGTCTATGTCACATGTTTTGCTGTTTAGAATAGAGTAACACAGCGTTACTAATCTTGAAGTTTCTGAAGGCTACAGTAATTTGTCTCTCTCCAAGTACCCATCATTCCCTAGATTTTATTTCTTTTCAGAGGACATACATTTGATGCAAGTATTATGCGCCTTTTCATCCCTTACAAGGTTCATCTGTACTTCTTTATACTCTAGAGCTGTTGCATTTCCTCATAATGTGTTGTAATATTTTACACTATTATATATCCAGAAAACTTCTTGGCGCCATTAGAACTATTATTGCTTCAAAGCTCCATGGAAAAATGGTTTACCACACTCCCCAGAACTGCTCAGCCGCTTACTATGATGACGGAAAGGCAACTCACAACTGAGAATAAAAGGCATCAGAGTAATTTACCATAAATTTCAATTCATATTTCTTGCAGCAAACAGCCAATTGTTATTTCAACTAACTGTGATCTTAGAGAACAAGCTCTGAAAAAGCGCTGATGAAGTGTGTCATATAGATCCAGGCAAAAAATACAAAGCAAGATATTAATACCATCAACCTTTCCAAATATTGCATTCAAAAAAGAGTAAATGATCTCATGCATTTAGCTAAAAGACTTGGACGTAATTTTGAAAATAAATGCAGAACTCAGAGAACCTGTTATATCAGGCAGCACAATCCATGGTAATCTCACAATGAAATGTCTGTATTTTTTGATAAGACTGCACAAAGGTTGGTTCTAGGCAATCATACAATATCTTATGAATATTATTAAGGAAATGACAACAAAAAAATGTATCGCATTCTGCCCCGGTGCATGCTGAACACCCCACCACCTGCATGTGGCAAAAAGGCTCCAGCCTCCTGATATACTCAGTGGGCATCAGTGCTACCAAGCCATTCTACTCCAGGCTTTACTTGGCATGGAATTGTGGTATAACCTCTGCTGCTAAAAACAACCCTCTTCAAGTGCCTCCTGCCACTCCACTGGAGTAAGGGGGAAAATAGCCTCCATTCCTGGCTTTGCACCAGAAATTGTGACTATTTCAAACTTGTATTGCAGAAAAAGTACTGTATGTCTATGGCCTAGCAGATATAGGAACAGCTTCATTCTATTAGTTTCTCTTTCTGGTAATGAGATCTCATTGTGTATACCAACTGTTTTATCATCATTATAGTCATATATATTCTGTATACACTGTTGCCCATATAAATCATGCCTTGTGCTTCAGTGTACTGTAAAAGACATGAAAGAGACCCAATTCAGAGCACATGCCAAATTATGGGACTTTTTGTCCCCTTTCAGCTACACACTGCAGCCAAATTTTGTTGGCAAAAAAGTGGTGCAGGTAATCACTGAAATCTATACTCAGTGAGACATGGAGTAGATTAAAATTCTGGTGCACTTGTGCTGTGCCAGAATTACTAAGAGGTCAGAACCTTTTTCCAGATGTGTTGCTGATAAAGACTGGCACACAAATTCTGCCAAGAAAGATGGTCCCTTTCCCCCCGCTAAGTTTTCTGGGGCATTACCAGAGATGGCCAATCCCATAAGCAGTGAATTGAGCATCAGTACAAATGAAGTACCCCTGTTCTCATGATTGGTGGCAGTCCTTGTGAACTTGTGAATACTAAACTACATGTAATAACTGTGGACAGCTTGGTTTCGCTATTTTTCCTTAATATGGTATGTTTTGCTGCAATGTCCAGCAGCCTATTATATTGTCATAGACTGGAATACTATTCCTGCAAATAAAAACAAAAAAAACAAAACAAAAGAGTTAAATTAGGCATAGGGTGTAGGATTCCAGTTTTCACACTTAAAAAGCTTTGTGTCAATGTGGAAACTTTAGATTCATTATTAGGCACTTTAATCAACTTCACAAACTTCTGATATTTGTATGGTTGGAGTAAGGATGCTAAGACCCTTCTTCCATTCCACTTAGCTAATGGCTCTGTCCCGTCACTAGTAGTCCCTGTTTCGCTCTATGAACACATGATGTATACATTTTCAAAAAGCCTATAGCACGATGACATGTCCTAACTGTTTTAAAAATTTATGGTCATAAACATGTAATTAAATGTTAAACTATTACATAGTGTGACATGCCTTCTGTCTATAGAAAACCAATATAATACTTTCCTGTGTTTTTCTATGTAAAAAATGAAATAATAAACCTCAAGGTATTTTCCTGGGAAGACATGAATCTGAATATGGTAAATATTTGTTTCTCAATGAAGCAACCTAGAGAATAATTTTCAGTTTTCATAATCATGAAAGCATCCAATAATATTTTTCCAGCATAACAAACTTCAGCTTTGAGGAGACACAAATTAAGCAAAAAGAAATCATGAGTAATTAATAGAAAAGCAATATGTGCAAATCATAGGCAGAGTATTACCATATTAATTAGAAAAATAGTAATCTTATTAAACAAATCCGTACCGTGATTATCAGTTTACATTTGACAAATAAACCCAAGATGGAAAACAGAATTTTTAGCCAATGTAATTAAGATGAAAATGATATTACAGAATTTCCTAGACCGACAGCTCACATCACAGCTCTGCTGAAAACTGTGCACGTGAACTACTGAAGTGGAATAATTAGGACCCATAATGAGTGTACTTAGGAACCTGAGGTTCTAGATGTTCTATGTCTAACTCATATCTTCATCCACAGCTACTCTGTGTGCAACACATGATTTTACAAAATTCACCTTGGGACAGGGATTCCCATCACAATTTTTAATAAACTACCTCTGAATGCCATCACTAGTTTCAAATGTATGATCTATATTAAGGGAAAAGGCAGACTCTAATACATAAATGAGTCACATTTACACCCTACATTGCACCTGTGAATTTTCTTTGTGATAGGGATGCTTGAAGCTAACATTTTTTCCACAGTTTTTAATATAAATAAGTAATATAAATAAGCTGATCCTATAACATCAGTTCCTACTGTCAATTATAGACAGTCCCCAGGTTATATACAAGATAGGTTCCATAGGTTTGTTCTTAATTGAATTTGTATGTAAGTCAAAACTGTATATTTCATAATTGTAGTTCCAGACAATTTTCTTTTGCCCCAGTGACAATTGGAGTTTCAATTGGAGTTATCAATAAAGCTTCATTACAGACACCTTACAAATGATCATTGCAGTCTGGGACTATATTAAAGCATCCAGAGAGCTTCACCAGAGGTCACAGTGAGCAGAGGGGTCCGTCTGTTACTAGGGGTCGTCTGTAAGTCAGGTGTCCTTAAGTAGGGGACCACCTGTATAATAATTGTATAATTATAATTAATTTTGAGAAAGGTTTCTGTTTCATATTTTTTTTTGCTTTTTAGTTCATATTTTTCTGTGATTTTAATTGTGCTTTTTAATAGAACCATTGTACCACTGTACCTGGACATGATTCTAAATGCCATGGATTGGGTAATCCCTCTGTAAAGCTACATATCTGTTCAATTGTTCATTTTTAATTTATGTATAAATATTGAAACCTTACACTTAAAGGCTTATTTATGAATGGGTTTACTGTTTTATGGCAGAAAAAGCCTAAAAAATGTTGCATTGCAGTTTTTGTGACCTTTCACTGCTAAAAAGTTGAACAGGACTATTTCCATATCTTCACTATTCTGACATAAAAATAGAACTATGTCTAGTGCAATGCTGTGCAAAGCCAGATTCATGACTTCTTTAAAAAGTCACATAAAAAGTTGCATAGTCACTCCAATCTGCACTTTGAGTATAAGAAAATATTAAACATATAACATATAATTAAAGCCACTTTGAGTAATCTGATGGACAGACAGCTCCAAAAACAGATTGTCTAAAGATAAATGGTATGGATTGTCTTTAACTGTCTGCCAAGGAGAATTAAAAGAGGCAGAAATGGGCTTAAGTTGGTATTAATTATACACTGAATGAGAATTGGATGTCTGGTGAGATATCAATGATGAACGTTGCAGGCCATTGTGCTCCAATAGCGGAACCCGTAACAGGGCTTCCAAGGGGTAAGACCCACACTAGAGCTTACCTCCTACACACCACAGGAAATATCACCACTATGATTATCCTCTACATCATCTTTTCTAATGTTTACACATCTACCTTAGTGTCCCTCTGAGGAAACCATCTGCTGGAAGAAATGTGTAAGGGCAAGGGGATTTTTTTTTGTGTTTTTTAAGGTTCAGGGTTTTAGGGTTGTCAGTGACAATTGGTTGTTATGCCCTTATGAACACTCAATAATACATTCCTGGCTCTGGACAGCTTGGCACTCTTGAAGGCCAATGACCAGGCGTAAGAAGTATACCTGGCAAGGTGTAATATTTTTTTATTTGCTGATGTGTTTCCTTCATTTCAATCAGAAGTGGCCCTTTTTTGGATATTTATTTGTGCTGTGTTTAGTCTGGCTGCACAAATGGTGCATTTGTTTTTTTTCCTTTTATTACATATCGATTAAAGTGCATTTTTTTAATTTTATGTGTTGGTGCTGCAGCTGTAAATCATTAAAAAAAAATGTGACTGATATATCACTTTTGGAAATAAACTTAATTCAACCCAAATCTGGAGTTTAATATGACCCAAAAACTGCACAAAGGGGGAATTTCATTAAGTCACAGGCTTCTGGCGTAATTTGCACCAAAAAAAATGTCTTCTGACCTATTTATGGGTGTGGTCTCTCAAAAGGGGGCGTGATCAGTGAAAAATAGTATGTATGCCAAAAAAAAGGTTTGGGAACCACTTGCAGGGCACAGTTTAGACCAGCTGTAAGCATTTTGAAACCACAACAGATTCATTATTACAATGATGAATTTGTCAGAGAAAAAAACTAGTATTGTTAAACTTTGCACTGGCAGAGCTGACAACACACTAATTAATTCCCCCCACGAGTCTCTGAATTCCAATTGGAAGCTGCATCTCTGAGTATAAAAGGAGCAGTCCCCACTACCTCTGAAGGTTGGGCTGTGTCCAAGTAAAACTATACCTGTAAACATATAGCATTTTAATTATGAACCAGTGTCCATAAACAATAACTCTATATCCTCTAACATCTGTGTTAATGCAAAACTATTTTACACTGTACTTTCTGTTACTGCAAAAACCTATGGCCTGTGACCTGTGCATGAAAAGTGAAAAATCTCTAATTCAGATTTCTCTAACAATATCGAAGCAGAAAAGTTGAAAAGTAAACTTCTATAGTTTGAAGTTGAGCTGAAATAAATATGCAAGGCGTTTGATTTCAGTCCTAGCTGTTTCTCGCCTGCTAGCACTCACAAAGGAGTTGATTGGTATTCTTGCAACTGAAAATTGGTTTGTACTAACCCACACCGCTGTCACCAAACCAATACGGGGTTTTTTGAAGAAGTATTTTTTTTAAAGACCTGTTGAGAATATCTGCTTTTTCAATCATATTTCCAACTTCTTGATTAATAACCCACCCCTTTTTTGTTTTGAGTACCAATCATTAATGTCATTAAGCTGCTTGTTTCTTAATTGCATTCTTAAACAGAGAGCACAGTATCGCAATAAAGTAATCCAGAAAAACTTACAATCAATCTGATTGTGTCCAACACTGCTGCTGCACCTCTATTAACCTACATAGTGTGTTGCCGATAAAGCATGTCAATGAAGAAATGACTTAACTCTGCTTTCATTTATTAGTCTTTAAAAGGAAAAATATGAAGAGGGAGATTTTAATGAAACCTGTCATGAGTTTAAATTGTGAATGTGGCCCCTGACTCTCCAAATCAACAGACTTTGACCCCATGGCAAAATTTTTGCTCAGTAGTTAAACATAATAATCAGGACTTTAAACTTTACGTTTCAAAAGGTGATAATATCTTATTAGGCTTTAAGCTCATTGCTTTATGATGGGTCTCAGGTTTAAATATTAATTTGTTGCGTTAACCAAAAGAGACATTTTAGAGTCTATAAAACTTAAGTTGTGGTGTGCATGGGCGCAGAGTGTAAAAGAAACTGGAAGGATTGACTTCTTCCCTCTTTGGAATTCCTTTTCTGGTCCCCAGTTTCGAGAATCAGATATAGCTCAGTTACTGGTGGAATATTTTTGCAACTTAATGGGGGGGGGGATTTATCATTAAATTGTCTGTTTTTATGTACTACTTTAAAGAGTTGAGACTGTTAGTCATGTCTGTCAAGTGGAGAAGTTCGGCCATAAAAATCTTACATAGCAATTCCAATATTGGGCATTATTTTATCATTCAAAACATCTTAAGATCACCTTCTGCAGACTCTACTATTTCTTGATACAATATTAGACTATCAGAGTAATGTCTATAACTATAATCTAATCCTTTGTCTTTACTTTTTTAATCTCACCATCCATGACCACACCCCATAAATAAATTTACAGTATATCTCTCTCCTCCCCTTCACTTGATTACACATGCAACGTTAACACCCACGACCAGAGTTATGTCCGCTTGTGAGAACCATCCCATTGGCATGTCACTGCCACCTGGTTTTTGTTGCTAATGGGCAATGTTGTCATGTTGTCATGTACGTTTCAACTTGACACAGTCTCAACTTATACTGGTGCACAAAGGGGTTTTGTTCTCGCATCGTCCGATATAGTGACTCCACTAGAAGCGCCTTCCCATACGAAAACAAAAGCCTGTTGTGCACCAGTATCTCTTGCTAGTCTGCCATTCTGGGTGAACGGACAGAAGACTCGTGGCAAGCAGCATCCCCAAGCTACTACAAGCTAAGGACCTTTAACAGGACCTTTATACAATCTGACACCCTCAAAACTATCAGCTACACAAGTACCTGACATGTTCTGCTATAACATGGCTGCCTGGAGCTGTTGTATATCTCCTATACACACAGGCTGCAGGGGGTGTGCCCAAAAGCACCAGGAAGCACATCATTATACAGCCTCACATCATTATACAGGCTGTAAATGGTCGGCACTCGGCTCCTTTCCCTCGTGCACGTGGATACACTTTAACAGTATAAAAAATGAAAAAATCCCGGCACCTCGAGGTGAAAGCAAAATTCCTCCTTTTATTTTCGGAGCATGTAACAAATCAAGTATACACAAGTCACGAAAATAAAAGTAGGAATTTTGCTTTCACCTCGAGGTGACGGGATTTTTTCATTTTTTATATCATTATACAGGCTGTCAGTCATGCACTGTGGGTGTGGTTGTGCCTCCCACTCATGAATAAGCTGGACAGCTTGAATATGCTAATGACTCATTGGACATTTCACAGGTCATTTGCATACAACTTTAGCACCTCATTGCTTAGGTTTACACGCATGTAGAGAGACAATGAAGGGATAGAGGCAATGCTTTCTAATGGCAGTTTATGAAAATGTATTTAGTTTAGGGGGGTTATTTTGCCTGACGGGTTCTTTTTAAGGCGTTAAAGCCTGTTGTGACAAAGAGGGTTAGTTGCCAGCCATAGGAGCCTCCTAGAGGCTTCTAGCTATGATGCCAACCAATCAGCTAAAGGTGGGTGCAGATTGGCAACAATATGTCCATGCCCATGTGATGCTACTGTTTATATGAAATGAAAATGATAGGAAAACACATTGAAAATTGTATCTGACCTGCAGCATGTTATATAGCAGATGAAGCTAAGCAAATTAACAGAGGTTTTTTTTTAGTTAACAGATGTTTGGGTTTAGTAGTCCACTTGCTTAAAAACAGACTTATTCATTTCATTTATTATAGTGAACATATTGGGGGTTATTTATCATGCGCCGGCGCTCATGCACCAGTGTATGATAGCCCAACTGCTGCTCTTTCGGAGCACGATACATCCGGAGGCTTGGGCCTCTTGAAGTATCCAGCAGGGTCCTGTGCAACCTGCAGTGTAGAAATAAATGCAAGCCGGCATATTTTCACAGTCCCGGCCGGCCGTGCCCCCCCCCTTCACACCGCACTGCCGTGGTGGCGGATTGGGGAGAATAATTGCAAGAGCTAGCAATTAGATAGCATTTGCGATTCATTTAAGGGCTTCCACACCACTGCGCAGAGGTCCTGATGAATATCCCCCATAAACTCTATTTTTCTTGATTTCATCTATAGGCTAAGCTGCCCTAGATTTCAAAAGATGTTATAGAGATGTAGAGATGCCAAAAAGAGCACAGCATATTTCAAAATATGGAGATACTTCAGCCATCTTTTAACAAAATGTCACTTTAATTTTGTCCAGCTTTCTGAACATATGGTTATATGTTCCCATGCCTGTGGCCCACTCTATTGGAACAAGCGTTTGAAATAACAATAACCAGAAAACAAAACTGCTTAATTATTACAATATTTCTATGGATATAAGAATATTTTTCTGGATGCCTTGGTGATGGTTAGGAAATAATCTTTGCATAAATGGGTGTTTTATACTGTGCCTAAAAATAGAACTTAATTATGAAAATGTGATATTGATTATATTCTCTCCTCTGAACCTTAAGCCCAATATGCAATATCTCATGAGAAAACTCAACTATTTGTTTTACAATGTCTTAAAATGTCAAACCGTAATTTACTGCTATTGATTTATTAGAAAAATACTTAGATGCTCCATTGGTCCGGTACACATGGGAACATATGAGGTGCTGTTCAAAACAAATAAGTCACACTAACATGACTATGGTAAAAACACATTTTTAAATCTAAAATACTAAAATAATGCTTTTTTTCACTTTGTAGTTAAAAAGTGACAGAAAGTCAGACAAACAAACATCAGATTATATGTTGCTTCATTACAAGTAAGCTTATTTCTACAAGAAACACAAATCTGCATTCAGGAATACATACAGCTCCTCACTCTGGAGATCATCAGGGTTCCAGGATTCAGACCCACTTATCCAACTTAATGTCACTTCAATGATAAGTACATCAATTTCTGCAAGTTCTATTCCTATTATTATTTTGTAGGCCATTCTACAAAAGTGTGAATTTTTTAAATTCTTAAATACTTTTAAATTTTTAAATACTTCATCCCTCCCCATACAGTTCATGGCTTCATGATTAGGAGCAATAAAACAAAACTACACTCAAAATAGAGGATGAGAAATATTGGGCCAGGTTTATCAAGCAGTCTGAAAGTCAGAATATTTCTAGTTGCCCATGGCAACCAATCACAGCTCCCCTTTATAATATTAATGAGCACTGGTAAATTTAAAGCTGAGCTGTGATTGGTTGCCATGGGCAACTAGAAATATTCTGACTTTCAGACAGCTTGATAAATCTGCCCCATTATGTTGCCTCTTGAATGGCTTTGATTGTTTGGTGGTTTCACTGGTTGTTAATAATCCAGTGTGTTTCCATTGACAGACACTGTTTCTTTTAATTGTTTGTAATCTTCATTTTTATTTCTTCAGTCTCTGTCTCTAGTTTGCAATCTTTGCTACCAAGATCGAATTCAGTTGAGATTTTGAAATGGATGGTCCATTAAATAGGAAGGCATAATGCTGTTATGGAATGGACAACAACAAGGAAAAGGAAAGGTCAAACACAGACAGTGAGCCTTAAAGCTAGACCCACACAGGTATCCCTGACTGATTGCTTATCCTACCCTAAACAGTATGGAACAACTGGTTGATGTTTCTTCCTGCGCCAGTAAAAACACAGAGACAAAAAAAACAGGAAAAACAAACACAGTAGAATTGTTGTATATAAAAACCAAAAGGACAATGCAGTACAGAATAAAGAATGGTCAAAGTACACGCAAGAGTCCTAAGATCAAAGAACACGGAAGTCCTGAAAGTGTTAACAAGCTAAAAAAATGGCACTGGGAAGTGAACAGGCAATCCTCTTATAAGATATCAAAATCCTGTCCCAAAAGATGATTGGACTGTTAGGGCAGTGATTTTCAACCTTTTTTGAGCCGCGGCACACTTTTTATACTTAGAAAATCCTGGGGCACACCACCAACCAAAATAGCACAAAATGACACTAAAACAGTCATAAAAGGCCTCCCTTTACTAATAAAAACCCCTAGAGGCCTCCCTTTACTAATAAAACCCCCTAGCGGCCTCCCTTTACTAATAAAAACCCCTAGAGACCTCCCTTTACTAATAAAAGCCTCTAGCGGCCTCCCTTTATTACTAATTAAGAGCCCCTAGCGGCCTCCCTTTACTAATTAAGAGCCCCTAGCGGCCTCCCTTTACTAATTAAAACCCCTAGAGGCCCCCCTTTACTAATAAAAACCCCTAGAGGCCCCCCTTTACTAATAAAAACCCCTAGAGGCCTCCCTTTACTAATTAAGAGCCCCTAGCGGCCCCCCTTTACTAATTAAAAGCCCCTAGAGGCCCCCCTTTACTAATAAAAACCCCTAGAGGCCTCCCTTTACTAATTAAGAGCCCCTAGAGGCCCCCCTTTACTAATAAAAACCCCCAGAGGCCTCCCTTTACTAATTAAAAGCCCCTAGAGGCCTCCCTTTACTAATAAAAACCCCTAGAGGCCCCCCTTTACTAATAAAAAACCCTAGCGGCCTCCCTTTACTAATAAAAAACCCTAGCGGCCCCCCTTTACTAATAAAAACCCCTAGAGGCCCACCTTTACTAATAAAAACCCCTAGAGGCCCCCCTTTACTAATAAAAACCCCTAGAGGCCCCCCTTTACTAATAAAAACCCTAGCAGCCTCCCTTTACTAATAAAAACCCCTAGAGGAATCCCTTTACTAATAAAAACCCCTAGCGGCCTCCCTTTACTAATAAAAACCTCTAGCGGCCTCCCTTTACTAATTAAGAGCCCCTAGCGGCCTACCTTTACTAATTAAGAGCCCCTAGAGGCCTCCCTTTACTAATTAAGAGCCCCTAGATGCCCCCTTTTACTAATTAAAAGGCCCTAGAGGCCCCCCTTTACTAATTAAAAGCCCCTTGCGGTCTCCCTTTACTAATTAAAAGGCCCTAGAGACCCCCCCTTTACTAATTAAGAGGCCCTAAAGGCCTCCCTTAACAAATAAAAAGCCCCAGCCTACCTTTACTAATAAAAAAAAAAGACCCTAGCTGCCTTCCCTATACAAATAATAACCCTATATACTTAGCCTTGATGTCTTCTTCCACGTACCTTCACTCCTAATGGCGTTCCCCTCACCTTCTGTAGCTCCTGCACCGCGCGCCTCTGGTCACGTGACTTACGCGACCTGACGTAAGGTCGCGTCAGTCACGTGACATGGGCCGCGCGGTACAGGAGCTACAGAAGATGGGCGGATCGCCGACGCGGGGCTTGGAGGTAAGTATGGGGGCAGAAACACGGGGCGCGGCGGCAGCTCGGGGAACTTTCCCCGCGGCACACTCAACCTTGTGTCGCGGCACACTAGTGTGCCGCGGCACACAGGTTGAAAATCACTGTGTTAGGGGACAGTCCAGACTACTAGGGGAGGAATTTGAGTGGATAAGGCATCTGTTGATCACAGCTAACTTAACTGTCTGCAGCCTAAACCAAAGTCAATAAAAGACAGACTGGTGTGGTAGAAATCATTTAAGACGGACAGGAGTGAAGTCAGGCAGTGTACAGACTAGTGAAGGCAGAAAGCAAACTAAAGACACAATGGAAGCAGTACACATTCTGTCTTTTATGGACAAAGGATGGAGCTGAAGGCCAAACAGGTACAGATATTACAGAAGGAGATAGGATAATGAAAGCTGATATATATTTTAACCTGTAAAGAAAATTTAGAAAGTCATTTTACTCACTGGTACTATTCTTTTTGCAAAGTTTTTGAAAATTTAGTAACCAATAAAGAAAATAATCTGTGGGGTCCAAAACTGGCAGACCCATTTGAAGAGATGTTTTAAGCTGTCTATACCAGAATTCTCAAGTGTTTTGCACCAATAAAATTGTCTAAAATGACTTGATCATTTATTAAGGGTTTTGTTCTCATTTAAGGCCCTTTTCTGGTTAGTACAAAAGGGACATGACCTCCTAAAAGTTCACAGGAAAACATTATTATTTTACAAAACTAGTGAAAAGTACTACTCAACAGTCTTAAACTAATTCCGATTTATCATCAAACATCAGATGCAATGATAAATCTGGGGCAGCAGATGTCTATCTACTCATACTCTGCACTGGTCTAATGTGCAACACATAAATACATTTCCCTCATTGACTGGAAACATTCCCAGCACTCAAACCTGCTAAGAACCATCTTTTGGCTGGCCCTGCTTACACACATACTAATATTAATGGCAAATTGGCAAAATTACTTTTGTATAAGCATTTATCAGATCATATGAAGTAAATGACAATGTTATATCAATATTAGTATTTAGGTAACTCCTCAATTCTTATTGTAACTTTAGAAGCCTTTCATTTTTTCAATATTCCAGTTTATCTAATGCCAGTGTAGATGTAAAGTCTGTAAAGTCACAATAAACAGTTAAATGATATTCTGTGACTCTAAACTTATTGTCAGTGCTAGAAATTTCTGCCGAGTAAAACTGAGTGTATGCTTGAATGCTTGCATTAATTTCCATTAATTTCAAGCATTTTAAGATTTAGTAATTGACTTCTTTTTACTCCAAGACAACCATCTACCAAGGACTGCAGAGTAAGATAGCATCCATAAAAATGCTTAAAAGGCCTACTTAATTCAAAAGTGAACTATATTTCTCCAATGTTCTTTATAGTATTTGTCTATTAACAATCTGCTACCAACCATAAATGTCAGAGGCAGAATAAAATATACATCTTTATGTGTCTTCCAAAGTGCTTACACAAATAGATTGATTACACCGGGCGGGCTGTAACAATGGAGTACATATTTTCACTGCGTTAGTTAAACTGGGTTAAAGGTTCAACCCTAAAAACTGCTATTTATTCACATTTCCTAAAGCCGTTCTGCTTCTCAGGGAGGATTTATGATATTTTTCATTTTCTGGTTGGGGGTTATTGATTTAAAATGTCTTCTATGAAAACAGCCTCAATCTGTCTTGTCTGGAGTCATTAATAGCAGGTCACCTGTAGACAGCAAAAGCTTTTCATTACCTGCAGCTACAGTTTACTAAAGTGGTAAAAAAATAACCTATTTATTTATTTACAATACAATATTGGCATTGAAGAGGAAAGATTGCTGAAATGTATCATAAGTGACTGGAGTCTGTGAGAAGTTAGGGGGAAAAAAAGGAGAATTTTGACCTTCACCAGAAGGATTATGGTGATATACAGTATAAATTGAACAATGATTTGGAACCTTTAACTCTATGGTGAACTGAAAGTTTTGCTAAAGAACTAAAAAATAGTTGAGTATCATGAGACAGCAATGGTATAATGCTTGCAGTCAAGAGTTTTTCTGGAATGGCACCTACTCTCGATACACATGACTCCTAGACCATGGTATTGTGATCACATTTATTATATACCTTATACTGTGCACTACTTCTATGTCCTAAGAGATATGTGCACATGAGATATAAAAAATTATAGTATTATAACATAATTAGAACATGCACTAGGACAACAATCAAGTTCTATCAAATGGATTGTTGCTCATGAAATGTAAGGTCATTATTACAAGGCAATAAAAGCTTTATTGAAAAATGTCTGATATCTTTTATTGTATATCGATCAAATCTAAAACAGTAATTATTATGTACTTCCTGTGTAGAAATATGTGGAATTCCTGTTATGTACAGTAATTTTCGGACTATAAGGTGCACCGGAGTATAAGGCGCACCATAAATAAATGCCTGCTAAAATGTCTAGGTTCATATATAGGGCGCACTGGACTATAAGGCGCACTTGATTATAAGGATGAAGGACCAGCAGGTGGCAGACTTGTGCACAGTTCAAGGCAGCTGTTGTCTGTAAGTAAGGTTCATATATAAGGCGCACTGGACTATAAGGCGCACCTTTGATTTCTGAGAAAATCAAAGGATTTTTTGTGCGCCTTATAGTCCTTATACGGTAATTGCTTTTATTATTATTATTCTGTTTACGCATTCTTCATCCCTCTGAAGAACTGCACGCTCGGAATATCTTATACATTCAGGTGCACCCATCATCTAATATTTGTTATCCATGGCCCCCTTTTTTCTAAACTCAACTTTTACATTATGCTGATGATCCAGAAGGGCTCGGGATAAGGGAGAGTTACCAGAGCACCTCCATTCTGTAACTTCACAGGCAATTACTCTATCTCCTCTCCTCTTGCTCCCTAAATCCTTCCCCCTCCCTTTGCCACCTGTAATCACACACAGTGGGAGGGGGGGGGGGGGGGGAGTACACCTGCACAGTGCATCAGCCTTTGAAACTACAGCACGGATGGGCTCAGAGGGGGATCGGGGGACCTTCAGGGTCATTGGTATTATTTTAAAAGTTGATTGTAGAAGAAAGTCATGAATAACAAATATAAGCCGATTACCACTGTCACGGTGCCTGGATCTATGAGTAAGTTCCCCTTTTTTTTCATAATGGATTTTGATGGTAGATTTCCTTTAATTATATCACAAAGTCAGGGACAACACTGTAACAAAGACTTGATGGCCTGCAATCATAACATTAATAATAATGTCAAAATAATCTTAGTTTTTACAGCACCATACTAGTACAAATAGTCCATATAGAGTAGTAAAATTATCATTGCTTCAAACAATTGGAGTAAGTAGAATCTTAGAAATTAGGAGGATTTAAGGTTTTCTTTTCATTCCAACTTGATGTCACTTTGATGAATATAAATAAAATAAAAAAAGGTCATATTTGAGTTGGAATGCTACTTTCAATACAGATTTTCCTCTGCATGGAGACCTCAATCAGACCTATTGATAAAAGACTAGGGCAGATTCTACTTTAGTTTACAGTTGAATTCAAGCTCTGAAAAGCTAGAATCTCTTTCCAGAATTTCTGTTAGAAAATACAGGCAGTCCCAGGGTTACGTGCAAGATAGGGTCCAGAGGTTTGTTCTTGAGTGGAATTTGTATTCAAGTCGAAAATGTATATTTTATAATTGTAGATCCAGACAAAAAAAATGTTGGCCCCAGTGACAATTGGAGTTTAAACATTTTTTGCTGTAATGGGACCAAGGATTATCAATAAAGCTTAATCACAGACACTTTACATCTGATCATTGCAGCCTGGGACTAAAGCAGAGCATTCAGAGAGCTTCACCAGAGGTCACAGTGGGCAGAAAGGTCCATCTGTAACTGGGGGTCATCTGTAAATGTTATAATAAAAACTTACAACTAATTTTATCAAATTTATATTTTAAACATATTTACAGTGATACCTACCGACATGTGACGTAGTATTACGTCACATGCCGGGTCCCGGTACATGGAGAGGGCTCGCGGGTCAAGCCCTCTACATAGCTGGTAAGTCTTTGCTGCATATTGCAGCAAATGCTTACCGGTAACACCCGCGATCAGTGCCAGAACTGATCGCGGGTGTCTTCCTGCTGATCACTGCCGGCAAAGCTGCCAGCGGCTTCAAAAAGAGGCAGCGCATGGGCGGTGCCATTTTTCCGAGTATTCGCGCTCCCCATGACGTCATCGTACAATGTAAAATCGAAGCCCACAAGAATACGGCACAAATGCGTTTTTTTTTACCAATTTCACTGCATCTGGAATTTTTTTCCCGCTCCCCAGTACACACCATGAAATATTAAAAACCAACATTTTGAAGTGTAATTTGTTACGCAGAAAATAAGTCATCAAACAGCTCTGTACATGGAAAAATAAAAAAGTTACAGATTTTTGAAGGTGGGGAGGCGTTAAGGGGTTAAGTTCCAGGTTTTTTATTACCATTACAATAGATGTACCTTACCTGTAAAGATGTATTTTCAGCTTCTGCAATGTACATTCACAATCATGTACACTGAAAAGAAGGTAGGTGACCTACATAATTGTTATTTTTTCAGAAAATGTTCAATAGCTTTGGCAGGTAATACATTGCAACATTTTAAATATTTCTTTGACTTATTGAAACATCTGTGTCTGTTTGGGTTTTATCACCAATTTCTTCTGACTGTCTTAATTGATTTACACCACACTCATCTCTTTCTTGCTGATTTTGTTTTGAGCTTCAGACAGTTATGCTAGTTGGGATGGACACATGCTTTTTTCCAATTACAGTCCTCCGTTGCTGGTCTGTTTTCAGTTTGGGTTAGATATTAGGGCGAGCAGGCTACCATTTAGGGCAGTGATGGCGGACCTTTTAGAGACAGAGTGCCCAAGCTGCAAACCAAATTCCACTTAATTACCGTGAAGTGCCAACATGGCATTTTAAGCTGCAACCTATTGCTACCAGTTCTTCCACATCATTCAATCGTATCGGCCCCTGAGGCCACCAATACAGTTGAAGGAAGGAGGACAAATTCAGACTCCAATTGTAGCTTCTCTCCAGGGTCTCTCTGTGCAGGAAGAATGGTGGGTCCAGAAGGATGACTTCCAAAGATAATGCAGTTATGTCAACACCTGGGACGATGGCCTGAGTGCCCACAGAAAGGGCTCAGAGTGCCACCTCTGGCACCCGTGCCATAGGTTCGCCACCACTGATTTAGGGTATAGGTCCCAATGTAGGTAGTGACAGATGGGTGGGTCTAAAGTAATGGCTCACCGTCCATGTCTTCCTTACTTTTTCCCTTGGTCTTACATCCCCTGTCAGCATCATTACACTCTATGTATCTAAATATAGTATATTGCAAATAGAAATTCAAATTAGACCATTATATATATGTACTGTATACATAATACATTCCTTAATTATGACATATTTTGATGTAATACATAGACAAAGGTTAAAGCTTTTACAGTTCACAGATAAGGAAAGGCTGCAATTGGTAGAACAGAAGCTAATAATCGGATTTTTGAAACAATGAAGTGATTATTTCTATATTTATGTAACTGCTTTTAATTGTTAGGAATGTCAAAAGAAAGTCTTGTGTCATCATATTTTAAGGAATATTTAAGTGAGGGCACATTTGTTTGAACCTTACCATTAGCAAACATCAGTGATAAGGGCATGTGGCCCCAGCAGTTTCTGAAGGCAGCATCCCAGACAGCTATGATGCATGAGGAGTCATTATGTGTACATTTACAACAAATTACTATAATCACTATTTTAAAACACATTTTCCATTTTTGAGGCACTGACAAGATCAAAAGTACTATGATCTTTTCTAATAAATACCAGGAAAAAGCAGAACCCAAATTACATTACAATTACTGACAATACACATTTACATGAGTTTTATGCTTTTACAAACTTTAACAAAAAGATGACCTACGCTCATTGTGATATGAATTGCTAGATGTTACAGATAGTTTCAGTCAAGGAATAAGAAACTCAGAAGGATATGTAATGGAAGTGGCTTAACAGTTTGCCCTGCATGTTTACACAGAAGTGAACTATTGATAATAATTTAATTAACACACAGGAGGTTGGTTTCTTAATCCATTTTATTGGGTTTTAAAGAACTGAAACACTCAAGCGGCATGCAGCATAGAGTATGAACTAGAAACGTATCATAGTAAAATTCGGTCTCATTTACCCTTGCAGGAATTAATTTGAAGAAAATCGTCATCGTGTTTAACCTCTTAATGGGAGCTCAAGAGGAAGGAAGGCATAATTTATTTATAACAAAGAAATAGATGTTCTCTCTTCTTGTATTGCCTTAATACATAATTTTTTAATTCAATGAAGACCAACATATGTATTCATATTCCAGGTATTCCATCTCTTCTCAATTACAGTATGTTAATCTTTTCAACTAAACAAAAAATACAGGGTCATTGTTAACTACCATCAATTGCAAAATAATACACATATGACATTTGTCTGGAACAAGGCCTACATCTTGAAAGCCACCATATCAAACCAATGGAAGATTTTTCCAATCGGAAGGTGGTTATGGAGGTTATTTAAGGAGGTCTGTTTCAGAAAACCGATTGCCGCAATCTCTGGTTTAAAAGTTGTCAATACAGAAAGTTGAAACAACTCGAAATGTTCCCAATGATCCATAGCTATTTGACCAGTTCAATGTGGTGTCACTGGTGCTGAGAAAAGAGTGGAGGTATTGAATCTATTTGTTATGAGCCTGTGTTTCCAGTTTTCACTCTCTGTCTTAAAAATCCCTAACTTTTTATTTGTACAGAGATGTGTGAGGGTTTGTTTTCTGCCTAAAACTGTTACCTTTCTAGTGACAGAATTTAATTTTCCATTCCATGTACTGGGAAGCTGGAAAAATATTCCAAATTCAATGGAATTGTAGGAAAAACACATTTGCGCCATTTTCTTGTGGACACTGTTTTTATAGTTTTTACAGTGTGCTCCAAATGACACCTTTTCTCATTTTTCATACTTTTTTTATTTTTGCAGGATGAGCTGATATTTTCATTGATACTATGTTGGGACTGTATGACTGCAATATCCAACATATTTTATTTAGATTTTCATTTGTTTTATTATTTTTATATCTAATCTAGGGAAAGGAAGGTAATTTTCTTAACCCTAGGCGCTCTGATGACTGCTACTTTATACTGCAATACTACTGTTTTGAAGTACATGGAGAATATGGTACGGATCTATAATAGTGTGCCTCCTGCACATTTCCATAGATGTTGCCAGAAGACGGGGCCTGGTGTGCCTAATGGGGACCAACGATCTGATCCAAGATGGAGGTGTCCATGTTCCACCAATGGCTTTGTCGGTGGTAGTTAAATGGTTAACACCTGGGAGCAGTGCTAGTACTGATAACTGGTGTCAGTGGTGGATGTTAATGGGATTATGACATATATGTAAGTCAAAATTAATTAAGAGGTTAAATAATAAGAATTCAACTGTAAGTCTTCTATAGCCCTCTGAAGTTTATAACATTAAATAATAGTACTAATAAATAAAAATGAAAGACACAATTAAAAAAAAAACATGAATCCAAGTGCATAACACAGTGTTTAAATATTTTAAAGAAAGGCCTTTATTAGCACTTTATTCGGGTTGACAACTAGTTGGAGTTCAAATACTGAAAAATAGCAAAAAAAATGCGTAAACTTTCCATTGCTCAAAAATGTGAAAAAATAATATACATCTCCCCCACTGTGTAATTGTAATTCTAAAAGAAAGGCCTTCAATAGCACCTCATTCGGGTTGTATTCTTTCCATCCTATATCAGCTGAGAGAAATCCATATGCTGAATACTGTTAAGCAGATATGTTTAAATGTAAGTAACAATAATATATATATATTTATTGAATGAATAGAATACAAAATGACAACTAGTTGGAGTTCAAATACTGAAAAATAGCAAAAAAAATGTGTAAACTTTCCATTGCTCAAAAATGTGCAACTTTTTAAACTACTACTAGGCAAAAATAATATACATCTTCCCCACTGTGTAATTGTAATTCTGAACATAACCGCATCCCCAGTTATAAGGGTTTTCACATTTTTGCTGCAACACTGTTTCAGTTTTGTTCTTTTCTTCCTTACCCTCTAAATGATTTCAGTTTGCTTTGAATAAAATTTTACAAATTATGGGTCACAATGAAGGTGGAACTAAATCTGAAATAACTTTTTTTGGTCTGATTTTTATACATGACCAAATAAACTGGTATTTTAACAGGAAGTACCTCTAACATATTATCTTAATCTTAATTAAAAGATAACAAACACAATAAAAATATTTGTTTTATTATTTATTATTGCTCATTTTAGTTTTACATTATATTATTTACATTCCCGCTAGACTCATACATCTTGTCTCAGCGCTTTTATATTTTTGGGATATTGCAGTAGTTTCTAGAGATAAGCAAATCAATTTGGAATTGTTTGAATGTTATAGATTTTGTTGACATTAGGGTCAGCAATCTGCTGCCATGAAGAAAAGTGCTAAACATTGCTCATATGGGATTCGAAAGTGACACAATTAAGAGTGAAAGAATCAATCTTACATTAAGAAAACTTTTTTGAGTTCCAAAGGTCTAATTCACACAAATGTTTAATATTGCTTTATATTCCTGTCATTATTGTCCATAGAGACAGTGATGCAAATTTCTGAATTGTTATAGTAATCAACTATTTTGGGTATCAGTCTAATGTCATTGCCAAATGTCAAAGTCAATTATTTTTTTCAGCATACATACACAGCTAATGTTATATGTCCTTAAATATAGCATAAAGTTTACTTCCACGTTGAGCAATTAGGACTTACATATCAGGTGATTGATGGAATATGGTGATAACAATGGGCAGTGTTTAATGATGATGACTGATGCTCACAATCAGTAATTTATCGCAGGTAGTAAAGTTGTGAATTGTACCCATTAAGGTCATAGCAGTCATTTCCTACATGTGGTGAAATGCATACTAATTACTTCAATGTGCCTGGAAAGGCTCAGTATATTTCTAATACTGGACTCATCACTGTAGTGGACATTAGTAACACTCTGACCCTCACAACTGCCGATGTTCTTAAATTTTTCAAAAAGTATGTATTTTAGTGCCAGTCACTATATATATTTAGTCAGTATTGAAATAATTCTCCATGTGGAGGTTGCAATGGCAGGCCAACTTTACAGTTAGATGGAGTCTACTGAGGATTCTACTGAGGATTCTGGGTAAGGAATGTGCAACTAAGTTATCAAGTGTGGTAAATAGGAAAACTATGCTTTCAATGCTACCACAAATAAGGCAGCTTCTAAATCACTCCTCGACTTTTAGGAAGCCTTGTGAGCCTAACATGATGTTAAATAAATACAAACCAGTACGTCTCTTCCAAAAGTATCAAGCACCCAATAAATACAAAATGTATGTATTTCTTGATGGAAACATTTTTTAGAAAATAAACATAACAAGGACAAACCTAACTGCTGCATTAACCCCTTAAGGACGCAGCCATTTTGTAGCTTAAAGGGGTATTCTCGTCTAGGCATTCACATTCAGTTTCACTAATCTTCCATTTATAAACATTTCTTCAATTGGATGTTATTAAAAAAATGTTCCTGTGTGAAGATAATTTCTCATAAATGTAGTCATTCTGTCCTTTAGAAACGAGATAGCTTCCTCGGATACGACCACGTCACACTCTGGCAGCGGTGGCCAGACATGCGCTAGAGAGTCCTGCCGGACCACCAGGATTCATCAATCATTACCACAGGATGGCTGTGGGTCATGTAGTAAATCCTGGACATTTCATATACAAAAACCTTTTGTTTCTTTGTGCAATCCCTCCAGCAGAAGTGGCCGTATCCGAGGAAGCTATCTCGTTTCTAAGGGACAAAATGACTACATTTATGAGAAATTATCTTCACACAGGAACATATTTTTTAATAACATCTAATTGAAGAAATGTTTATACATGGCAGATTTATCAAACTGAATGTGAGTGCCCAGATGAGAATACCCCTTTAAGGCTCAGCCCGATTTTTTGGATTCGGACTTGCTTCGCTTTATATGGTTATAACTTTTGAACACTGTTACTTATCAAAACGATTCTGAGATTGTTTTTTCCCCACATGTTGTACTTCATTTTAGTGGTAAATTTTGGCAGATAAGTTTTGCGTTTATTTACAAAAAAAAAGAAAATATGATAAATTTTTTGAAAAATTTGCCATTTTCGAAATTCTAACTCATTGCGTTTTCAGGCAGATAGATTTACCACCTAAATAACTTGCAGAATAACATTTCCCATTTGTCTACTTTACATTTTCATAGTTTCTGAAATGTCTGGATAATTTATTTTGATGTCACGCGGCTTACAAATAGAATATTGCTTTTCCGGATTTTCAGAATTGACTATTTTGGGGATAAATACAGTTTTGAATGAAATTTTACATATTTAGCATCAAAACCCCCTATATAACCAACCCATTTTCAAATCTGCACCCCTCAAGCTATCAGAAACAGCTTTTACGGAGATTGTTAACCCGTTGAGATCTTCATAGTAATTGAATCAAAATGGAGGTGAAATTTAGAATGGTCATATTGTTCCCTTATACGTTCATTTAGCACTAAAATTTACACATTTCCAAAATATAAAAAGAGAAAACCCACCATACAATTTGTTCTGCAATTTCTCCTGAGTACAAAATCACCCCACATGTGGCCGTTACTTGTTTTATAGGGGAACAGCGAGGTGCAGAAGGGAAGGAGGGCGCTGCAGCTGCCAGGATTTTAGTTTCCTCATTGGCCCCTTTTGAAGGCTATAAAATTTTCGCTTTTTCGTTATTGGGGCCATGTGACAGCATTTTTTTTGCGGGATGAGATGCTTTTTCCATTGTTACAATTTTGGGGTTGGTATCACCTATTGTTGAAAATTTAGGAACTTTTTTTGAGGGCAGGAGTAGAAAAGCATCAATTCTGTACTGGATTTTTTACTTTTTTTTTTTTTGGTGTTCACTGTATAGACTAATAATCATGTTATCTTTATTCTATGGGTTGATCCGATTACGGGGATACCAGACATGAATATATTTTCTTACGTTTTACTAAATTTGTCAAACAAAACCCTAATGTGGGGAAAAATCTATCATTTATGTATTGCCGTCTTCCAAGTGGCATAACATTGTTACTTTTTTGGCTACGGAGCTGGTTGATGGCTTGTTTTTTGCGGGACATGTTGTACTTTGCACCAGTATCATGTCTGAGTACATATGGTTTTTTGATCGCATTTTATAGCATTTTTTGTGGGATTGAAAAGGTAAAAATCATAATTTTTGGAGGGTTTATAACAGTTTTTTTTTACGGCGTTTATCGTGGGGGTTCAATAATGATTTACTTTTATTCTACGGGTTGTTACGGACGCGGTGATACTATATATGTGGGGTTTGTGTTATGATTTAGACTTTTTTTGAGTTATATGTCTCTTTATATGTTTTGGGAGTTTGGGGCATTTTTAGTGATTTATGACTTTATTTTTTTATTGAATAACTTTTTTTTTTTACTTTTTCACTTTTATACCATGGGACATGAACAAGCAATCTTCTGATTGCTTCTTCATGATAATATTCTGCAATACTGATGTATTGCAGAGTATTATCAGTGTCAGCCTATGCACTTGCATAGGCTGGCACTGTGCCAGTAAGATGACGTCACAGACGCCATCTTACCGGCAATTCTTGCAAGTAACTCTGGGGTCCAGATCGGACCCCAGAGTTGCTATAGCAACGATCGGCGTCCCCCGAAAACGGTTCGGGGGGGCCGATCGTGGGGGAAAGACCCCCCAGATGCAGGTTAGATGCCGCGGTCGCGCTGACTGCGGCATTTAACGGCTTAAGCACCCGCGATCGGAGACAACTCCGATCGCGGGTGTTACACTGGGGTGCCGGCTATTAGTTACAGCCGGCACCCCGTGTTTCCCGATGCCGGTTCGGCTCTGATCCAGAGCCGAGCCGGCATAGGCGCCGTGGCGGATATATTCGCCACTGAGCGCTAAGTCACTGCGCTCCGTGGCGGATATATCCGCCACGGAGCGTGAAGGGGTTAAATCCTTAACCCCTGTGGGGATTTGGCCCAGTAGAGACCGTGGTAGCGGGGTGCAGTGATGCAGTTCAAGACAGTGACACCAAATTTTAGTCCAAAACAGGTCTCGCCTGTGTTTATTAGAGCAGCAAAATAAAACAGCCTTTACACTCAGGCATTAAATAAACAAAAAAATCCTACCCGTCAGGGTGCTAACTATACAGGTATTCCACTAACTCACCACTATACAAAATCACTTGGCTGCTCCAGGCACAGAGGTCAGGGCTGTGTGCTCTCCAGCCTCCTTTCAGAGAGAGACCACACTCTCAGCTCTGCTAGGCAGCTTTAAGCAGGCTGATTAGGCTGTTCCCACCACCTGTGTCCAAAGTGCTGGACACCACAACCTCAGCACTAAGGCCTTGCATAATAGGAAAACCTAGGGGAAACATACCGCCCATCCATAGTTAACCCCTTCAGTGTCTCACACCCCTTAACGATGTGTGGCGATGTGTGATGTATCTGTCACATGTCGGCTGTGGGTGTATGGAGAGGGCTCATGGGCTGAGCCCTGTCCATACAACGTGTGCGTTTGCTGCATATTGCAGCAAACACCCACCGGTAGCACCCTTTGTCAGTGCTGGTACCGATCATGGGTGTTAACCATGTAAATGCAAAGCTGCTGGAGGCATTTAAATCCTGCAGTACATGGGCACCGCCATCTTGGATTGGATCACTGCCCCTGTGAAGTCACCAGGGGCAGCGATTGGTTACCATGACAGTATTTGGTCATACTAAGATCCGAGGCTATCTCAGTTTACATAATCAATTGCAATGTGTGATTTGCAGATTGCAATAGATGTTGTTTAAAATCCACATATTCTACCATACGGTAGTATGGCAGTACATGGTAGGATCATTCAGATAATTTAAAAAAATAAAAATCACCCCTTTCCCTAATTGACATAAATACAAACAGTAAAAGTCATCAACATGTTATGTATTGTTGTGTCCCAAAATGTACGATATATCAAAATATAATAACGTACCATTTATAATAAGTCAAAAATGGTACTTTTTAGCCATTTTGAAAAATATAAAAAGTTCAGTAAAAAGTGATCAAAAGGTCATACAATCCTTAAAATGGTAGCATTGAAAACATCATCAAAATAGCAAAACATAACACCACCCACAGCTCCGTACACCGAAGTATGAAAAAGTTATTTGCGCCAGAAGATGGCAAAATGAAGCATTTTTTGTACAAGAGGTTTTAATTCTTGTAAATGTATGAAAACATTATAAAACCTATATTAATTTGTTATCCCCGTGATCGCACCAACCCAAAAAATAGTAGAGAAGTAGAGAAGTCATTTGGGGCACACAGTGAAATCCATAAAATCCAAGGCCACAAGAACATTTCAGACACTTGGAAGGAGAGATGAGATAGATCAGAGATGAGAGATTGTGAGATCCATGAGATGCATATACACATGACTTTCTCCCCTCTGCTATCACAGTCATTACATACTGTCAGCTCTACTACATATCTCCCTCCCTCTGCCCAGGATAAAGAACTTATCTGCCTGTCGCTTTACACTACTTATGCTTTGTACATGCCGGCAGGACGTCGGTGTCTGCGTCAGTGTGTATCACTGAGAGCTGGTCCGGAAATGCAAGGGGATGGGCCCTTTAGGAAGCAGAGGAAGAGAGAAATTATGAAGCCTCAGGCAAGATGGCTGCTGACCCTAAATTTAGAAGATACAGGGTCAGATTTAGGGGCAACCAAAATTGTGTACACGAAGACTAATAGAGAAAAGTTGGAATTATATCTGTGACATGCTGTATTTTTGTTAATAACATTGAATCAGAGAATGTGTTATTTTGAGTATATTTAAGAAACTTGCCGACGTGTAAAAGAATTTCAAATTCTTTATAAAAAGTTTTATTTATGGCACATAAAGAAAATAAATGAAAATATAAGAATCTGTGTTGTGTTCTTTGCCTACATAATAAATGGGATAGACAAAATGAAAGCCACTAGGTATACTCAGTTATCACAATGCATATATCTCATCTCATCAAATTTGTATTACTTGTTTTTCAATTCTACCACTTTGCCGGTGCTTCATTTTCCACTACAGCGCTGGTATTGTATCAATAAAAAGGATGCACATGGGATTATAATCTGTAGCAATGTGGTCTCCGTGGTAAAGGTCTGATTCCTGCTGGATTATACAGTACTGGTAGCTTTACATATGATTACTGCCTTCAGTCCTGGGAAAGCTTTCTCTAATCTAGTTTTGAATTTGCATGAATAAATACAAAGTAGTTATCAGTTAACAAGGCATTTAGTAAGGAAAAGCCTCTGGATGGGAAATAGCATTAGATGCTAAAAATACTACGCTATTATCAGGATGTCCATTCTGCTGTGCTCCCACTGAACTAACCTTGATGGCGAAAATACAACTTTAATGCCTCATTTATCTCTCTATGAAAATCTTTTCATGGTTTGAAAAGCCTGATATTTTTTCAACCTATGTTTTCGATGATGCTTGCCGCAGTTATCACACTTCATTAAACAACATCAATGTGTCATAAAAACAACAGATTTCACGAGCCCCTTGGCAGCTAGGGTTAATGAAAAATTTGGCCAGCCTTGTAGCACCATGACAGCATGTTTCACTACTAAAAAGGAGACTTGGGATTGAATACAAATGCTGCTTTCAAATGTTGGACGGTTAGAAGGCACTGTGGCGATAATGAACCCTACAGAGTTCTGAAAGCATTTATTCTGTAGGGAGCAATTCTTTCAAAAGAAAGAACAATATGTCCAGTGGCCTTTTACGACATCAGATAGGTTAGTAGCAAGAATGGAAAAGTTGCTGTTTGTACAAAATCTCTTCTATTTAAACTGCTTTATACGCTTTACGCTGCCTACAGAATTCTCTGAGCAACAAGGACTGGAAATATTGTTGTAGAAAAGATGTATTCCCTCCAATAGAACAAAAGCTACATTTTACAATTTATATTTAACGCTCACAGTGAATAGCTACAACATCCACTGGTAGTTACTTTGTTCACTTTATTCATTTTTATAGAATTTTATTTCTTCCTAGATACAGTATATATCACTGGTATCATAACTCATATAACTAATACAAAAGTGCTGGCCCATCCATGTCTGATACAGTTATATCACTGGCATCATAACTGATATAAAAGCTGAAATAATTGATTCAAAAGTCCTGGCCCATCTATGTCTGTATCTGTCTCCTATATTAATCTATAATATTCTATTATAATTTATATGTTGTTTTCTCACTATGTATAGAGCATGCAAATTATAAAGTAAATAGTCTCACACACTTTGCTGAAGTTGTGCTGAAGGGTCGCTCTTTCTGCTGAAACTAAAATTAGGAATTTAGAGGACATGAACAGATAGTAATAAAGTTAATTCTGTTGCTAATAAGCTCACAAATAGATGCAAACACTTTCTGGAGATTGTGTTGCTGTATTTTTATGCATTACCATTTCAGTTGTTTATGTACTTTTGATTTTTGCACCTAAAGTATGATACTTTTTATAGTACAAAAAACAAAACTAAATGAATTTGTGCACATTAGGATTAACCCTGTGACATTTGATGCAGATTAGTTCCTGTTAAACTGTTGACCCATCCAAATAAGATACAACACTTCTGTTGACAGGTATGTATATGTATATAGGTATGTTGACAGGTATGTATGTGTTGGGTATTTTTAACATCCATACATGATAGGAGTGGACGATTTGGCTTGATAAAATGCTTTTATGCAGTTGGAGGGAAGGGGTAAAGAATTGTTCCTAACTACAGACAGTCAAGATGGCTGTGATGGACAGGTGCCTCATCCAATCACTTTGGGGCCTAACTCAGTTACACAACGGCTGACTTACTTCATAGGATTACAATGTATATTGGGAGATTCATTTTACAATTCACAGGAGCTGTGACTCATTTCAATATATTCATGTAGAGAAACTCACTACAATAAATAAGGTAGGACAAATTGGCTTGGAGGGGCTGGATGTGCCTGAAAGGTTTCCTTTAAGAAGCCATTAAATAATTAATGTGACTGTTGTTATTATGCATTACTCACTGGGGTGAGATTTCATGATACTGTTTTAGGGGGCATTCTATTAGGCAATGAAAGTTCTGATAGAGGCTCTAACAGGGGCCAAGCAACTGATGCTTTTGTATACAATATTAAGTGTATTATGGTGATTTGTAAGTGGAAGTTTGTAAACAGATTAAGAATTCCTTTTCTTCAGCCATGGTTACTTCTTTTACACACACACTCTAATTGACAGTTTTCCCAGTGTGTAAGCAGGGTAAGCATGGTAAGCAGGGTAAGCGGGTCTTCCAGTGTCTTTACTAAGAGTCCTACTGGGGTCTACTCAAATTTCTAATGTATTTGTTAAAAAGGCACCATAGGTCTAGTGTAAAAAAAGACTAGACATTTTTTCGGATGGTAATAGGGAAATTCTAAGTATTAATCTGTAGCACAAAATCTTGATACTGTCAGTCCACCTTGTAGGATATGTTGTATAACCTAATGCAGTATAATTACTCATACAGTAATTGAACTTCCTCCAAGCTTATGACGAGTTTTATGGTTTTGTTAAAGCGTTTTATGGTATTTTGTAATAAAAATGTTGAATGTGCATATCCCTTCAAAGGAATGTACAAGGTTAATGAATGGAACGATAATGTAAGCACTGTGAGTAAATTCGAGATGTGTCATGGTGTATTAAAAAATGCATAGGCGATCATTTGGATGTGATCGTACATTATTAATTTATTCAGGAAATCATGTTTTTACTGGACAACATTTGCCTGAAAAAAATTGCTAATTAAATTACAAGTGAATAATTTTCTCAGTAATGATATTACCCTCAAGGCAACTGTAGTTTAGGTCATGGACACTATTTCCTCAAAAGAGACTTATTAAACAACTAAAATGTATTTAAATGATAAAACCTGACAAAATAAGAAAGCATGAAGTAAAATAAGGAAAATAAAAATATTCTGGTAGAGTAAATACTATTCAATTAGAATACTCTAATGCAGTTGAAAGTAGCATTACCTTTTATTACATAGAATTTATAATTTGTAGGTGTATATTTCTTAAAAATATTTTTTGTTACCATATATTGTGATATACACAATATAATACTGTATAATAATACAGTAAATGGCATGTGTCTATACAAAGGTCACACATTATTTAACATATTTTCCTTTACAAGAAAGGTGTATATATCTTCATGTTAGACAAATACAACTATCTAAAATTACATTGAAAACTAATCATATGTCATTTAGTCAATCTATATCTGGCATTGTGGGTTTTAATGGTTTCCCTATTACTTGAATAAAAAGTATTACAAGACTAGACTGATTATATTGTACACAGTATACCTATGAAATAAGGTTAATTTGGATACTGTATCCATGTGGTAAACTTGGTTCTGGTATCTATATAGTGAGCATAGTTCTGGTACTATACCTATGTATAAAGATTGCTTTTGGTAATGTATTTATGTAGTGTTGTCCTTGCACTGTTTCTATGTAATCTTCATATAGGTCTTTATTCACCACTAAAACAAAAATCTAGACATCCACAATCTCTCTTACCATTCTCTACCATATCTTCATTCAATGAAGAAGAAACAGCTACTGGCTTCTACAACACTGGTGTTTCAGCCTTCATTCTCCAGGTCCCTCACCCTTAGTATTACCAGATAAACCTATAAAACCATCCATTTCCTTTCAATTCTTCTCAGACAATCACCATCCAACATATCTGAAAACTTCACAAGAACTTCAGTTTCATTCTGTCACACAGCCTCTAAGATGGTATGGTATGCTCTACCAAATCATGTAAAACTGTTCCTTATTTTCCAACATAACATTAAAACTCTCAATAAGATTGCATGCCCTCAAAAGTAGGGTACTCCTTCCACTTTTACCAATTCACTCTAGTTTTGTGTTATTTGTACTTAATTGTTTTTGTTCTTTATAAGTAAACCCTTTTCAATGTGGTTTTAATACAATAGGGTTGGTAGGGGCTATAGGCAGCTAACATAGCCCATGGCTGATCTATGTGTCTTTCTTACCTAGTTGCACAGTTAGTTCATCAAATGATGTCAGCTTGCTCCTGCTAGACTAACATACTGGGGGTCATTTACTAAGGGCCCGATTCACGTTTTCCCGACTTGTTATCCGAATATTTCTGATTTGCGCCGATTTCCCCTGAATTGCCTCGGGATTTTGACGCATGCGATCGGATTGTGGCACATCGGCGCAGGCATGCACGCGCCGGAAATCGGGGGCGTGGCCGAATGAAAACCCGACGGATTCGGATAAACCGCCGCATTTAAAAAAAAAAATCTGTCGCGGAGCTTGCACTTACCTTCACTCAGCCCGGCTCGGTGAACTCCAGTGCGTTCCGATGCTTTTCAGCGCAGCAGCACCACCTGGTGGACAGCAGAGGAACTAACTACCTTAATGAATCCCGGCCGGACCCGAATCCAGCGCAGAGAACGCGCCGCTGGATCGCGAATGGACCGGGTAAGTAAATCTGCCCCACTATGTTTATGATCTCTGCACAATATGTTTTTTGAGGCCATTGTGAAGGATAGGTACCAGAAACACAAGGACCCAACAGTTTTGATGGCTTCGTTGTTGAGTATAAGTTTAAAATATCACACACAGTTATCAATGTATATGTGTCGTAGAATATTCTCAAATAATATATTACTAGTTATTAGTATATATGCATATATATATATATATATATATGTATATACACTCACCGGCCACTTTATTAGGTACACCTGTCCAGCTGCTCGTTAACATTTAATTTCTAATCAGCCAATCACATGGCGGCAACTGCATTTAGGCATGTAGACATGGTCAAGACAATCTCCTGCAGTTCAAACCGAGCATCAGTATGGGGAAGAAAGGTGATTTGAGTGCCTTTGAACGTGGCATGGTTGTTGGTGCCAGAAGGGCTGGTCTGAGTATTTCAGAAACTGTTGATCTACTGGGATTTTCACACACAACCATCTCTAGGGTTTACAGAGAATGGTCCCAAAAATAAAAAAACATCCATTGAGCGGCACTCTTTGGGCCCCCTGGTACCAATTGAGCATTGTTGCAACGCCACAGCCTGCCTGAGTATTGTTGTTGACCATGTCCATCCCTTTATGACCACAACGTACCCAACATCTGATGGCTACTTTCAGCAGGATAATGCGCCATGTCATAAAGCTGGAATCATCTCAGACTGGTTTCTTGAACATGACAATGAGTTCACTGTACTCAAATGGCCTCCACCGTCACCAGATCTCAATCCAATAGAGCATCTTTGGGATGTGGTGGAACGGGAGCAGACGTGCAGCAGACAAATTTGCGGCAACTGTGTGATGACATCATGTCAATATGGACCAAAATCTCTGAGGAATGCTTCCAGCACCTTGTTGAATCTATGCCACGAAGAATTGAGGCGGTTCTGAAGGCAAAAGGGGGTCCAACCCGTTACTAGCATGGTGTACCTAATAAAGTGGCCGGTGAGTGTATATATATATATATATATATATATATATATTTTTTTTTTTTTTTTTTTTTTTAATTTTTTTTAGGAAAATGTGTAAAAAATCTAGTTTTTAATTTATGACTTAGTGAGTATTGTATGATCTACATGCATCCAGTGCACACTGTATAGTAAAATTCTATCATGTTTGTGTTAGAAATGTCCGTGCTTTCCTTTGTTACGTAAACTACCATAGTATTTTCTGCATATATATTTCATGAGTGTCTATGAAAGCTACAAATTCTTTGGAAGGAAATCTTTTACACTACTGTTAAATGCATTGTAATCTTCTATTAAAGCTAAGGAGAGATTTACCTTTACTAAAATGGTCAGTAGTAACCTGTAGCCCATCAAACTGTACTTTTAGATTGCTACTGTCTGAAACCGCAATAGTCTAATATATTTTTAAAAACCACAAAAAAAACCTTATTTCTGGGCACTGAAGTTATATCAGTAAAATTATATTTCTAGGTCTGGTTATCTAGGGATTCGACAAAATAAATGATTCATGCAAACAGCTTCTCTAAGCAGCTCAGAACATTTGTTGTGCATCCATGATGACAGAAATAGCATCCAGGATGTCCTGGTGTCCTGGATCTGAGGACACAATGTTTTAATGCTCCAAATCACCAACAGTGGTAAGGAGACTTACAGAATATCACTGCACAATCTTGCATGCAATAAATGCATAAATTACCTTGTGGCTTTGGCTAGGTCAATGTAAGAGGCTTTGCTCTGTATGGCATAGAAAAGGCTAAAACCTGTGTTTTATAAACCCCCCTATGACTTGTCATTTTGCATACTTGTATACAATATGTATTCAAGTATTAATCTTGCATACAAAAAGACAGCTAGGACTTAACTATTGTTAAGGAGAACCTGTCAGTCAAATTAACCCCCCGAAATGAAATATATTTTCATAAACTGTCATTAGAAAGCATTGTCCCTATCCCTACACTGTCCATTTACATTAGGTCCTAAACCTGTATGCAAATGTCATAAGATGGGTCCAATGAGTCCTTATCATATTCAGCAGGCCAACTTATTCATGAATGTGAGGCACAGCCACACCCCAGTGCTTGACTGACAGCCTGTAAAATGATGTGACACTTCAGGTGCTGGCTCCTCTATGTGCTTCCTGGTTCTGGCAGCTATGCCCCCTGCAGCCTGTGTGTGTATGAGATACTCCTATACACATGACTGAAAGCCTGTATAATGATGTGGCACTCCTGGTGCTGGCTCCTCTATGTGCTTCCTGGTTCTGGTGGCCACGTTCCCTGCAGCCTGTGTGTGTATGAGATACTCCTATACACATGACTGACAGGCTGTATAATGATATGACAATCCTAGTGTTGCCTCCTCTATGTGCTTCCTGGTTCTAGTGCAGTGATGGCGAACCTTTTAGAGACCGAGTTCCCAAACTACAACCAAGACCAACTTGTTTATCGCAAAGTGCCAACACAGAAATGTAATTAGTGATTTATACTTCCTGCTCTGTCACAGCTACAATGATAATCCAGATCTGTCCACATCTTCCTACTCCTCCAGTAGTCGCAGATAGCGTTGTCACTTTAAAATAGCACTGTGCACAGCAAGTCCGGGGCTGTCTGGGACTGCAGGAAGATACCTGGAGTCCTCTCTGGTGATCGCCTGGGTGCCCACAGAGAGGGCTCCGAGTGCCACCTCCGGCACCAGTGCCATAGGTTCGCCACCACTGTTCTAGTGCCTCCTGCAGCCTGTGTGTGTATGAGAAATGACTGACAGGCTGTATAATGATGTAGCACTCCTGGTGCTGGCTGTCTCTATTTGCTTCCTGCTATTGGTGCCCCCTGCAGCCTGTGTTTGTATGAGATACTCCAATACACATGACTGACAGCCTGTATAATGATGTGACACTCCTGGTGCTGGTGAGGGGAGGTGTAACAGGTGTGCCGTCATTTTCTCTCTCGATGTGACCAGCCTCTTTTACATAATCAAGAAAAGATGATTTTAGATGATTAATGTATGAATTAACTATATAAAGGCTGGGATGGAATCCTTGTGAGCTGCTCCAACAGATAGTGGTGACAGAATTAATAACAGAGATATAATGACAGGTGATATTTAAGTATAGAAAGAACATTTAAAATCTGCAATAAAAACACAGTTCATATATTCCCACTTCAGTACAGACATGCAGTACATACCATATATACCCGCTTCTCCTGTACCTTAAACTCAATTTGATAATGTACAAGGAACAATATCATGATGTACTTGAAAATCCCTTGTAATGCTGTAATCCACACACAACCAGAGGGTGGACACTTTGTGACAACATCACAAACAATATTACAGTGCATTTCATGCATATGGTACCTGATGGAAGGTATGATCGAGGCAGATGTATCCATACTTACATAATCTAATACAGGTGATTATAAAAAATACATAAATATAGTATATACACCTTAGATATCTAATATCATGGATCAACAGTAATCAGTGATGTGTGGAGAGACACCAGTAGGGATATTAGCACAGTGTCAGTAGGGATATTAGTGTCAGAGCCATTGCTCTGCAACAATAAGAAAGGAACCAAAAAACAAATAAATATTCTGTCTTTCCATTTGAGATGCTGAATATATTATATAACTTATAAGAAAGTATTACATCTATCAACACTATCCCTCTCCACATTTCTACTTCATACCAAGGACCCCTTTCAGACCCTTTTAAATTGTTCACCCTTTGTGTCATTGCAGCCAATTAGTAAGAACCAAAAAAATTTTTTTTGTCAATATGTCAATATTTTGGCTAATTATTTCAAGGTGGAAGATTTGTCAAGCTGCCGCCACCAGTAGTCTGCTGTAATTTATAAAAAATTAAAATGCCACACTTTTTAAGGGTTTTAGACCATTTATCGGCAGACTAATACAACAAAAAGGGGCATGACCCTTGGAAAAGGGATCTTGACTATGGTGGAAAAAGCCAGTGTAACCAAAATTATGCAAATTTGACTACATTTTGGTTCAGTTTTCTGGGGTAAACTAGACCAATTAATATAGGGTGCAAAGTAGGACCACATAAGGGCACATTTACTTACCCGTCCATGCACGTTTTCCATGGTGCGTTCCCTGCCGAGAAAGCATAGCTGCTGCGATTCACTGAGATCATGAGCCTGATTTCCTGCATGTGTCACTTCCACGCCCAGGTCCGCCGGAGTTCACCATCCTCTTCCCGGTTCATGTAAGTGCTTGGCTTGCAACACAATTTTGAAGTTAAATCCTGTGGTTTGTCCGAATCCATCAGATCGTCCGACGGCTCGCCTCCCCTTCTAAATCCCTGTCCCGCTACAATCCCCAAAAAGTCGGAAAACCTGATGGAAATTTAGCCATGGGACCCTTAGTAAATAAGCCCCATAGTCTTATATTACACTAGTTTTGTCACAATGATAAATCTGTTGCAGAATAAGACTGTCTAATCTAACACTTTTGATAAATCTCCTCCATAATACATACTTGTTACAATGTGAGCTGACCAATATAATTTTCTCCACATTTACTTTTCTTTGTGTTTTCAAGAACCTATGAATAGTGTGTTTATTACAATTGAATATATTTATGTCCCTATGATGTGCACAAAAAAAAAAAAAAAACTACTGCCATCAAAAGAACTAATTTTGCTCCTTTGGAAATGCTTCCCTTTCTATACTAATTTGCACTGAAATAGATAAAAATGTACTGAAAACACACATAATGTAGCAAAATGGCATCTGCATGAAAGAATTGGTGCTATTTGGACATGTCCCTTTGAAGTTGAATATCATTTCTCAATGAGCTGGTCCAGTCTCATGAGGTCGACAGATTCTAATTTTGTTTACTGAGTGATTTAAAAACAAATTACCTCTAAAATAATTGCCTGAGGCATTATGGATTTACTTTACAAAGAAACATTGTCCAAATCTGACGCTTCAAATATATCGCCTTTATGTACTGAATTTTGACAGCAAATTCTATAAACACGATCTGTTTCATGATTCACCTAACTCAAGTCAGATATGAGAAAATGCAGAAAACTGCATTTATCTGACTACTATAAAATCCTTGAACAGCTGAAATATCTGACAGAATTAACTTGCACATTAAAATGGTAGCTTGGGCACATTATTCATCTAGTACAATATTAGGATAGATCAGAGTATCTACCATTTAATTATCAAGTGCTGTCAATGGCAAGTACCAAGATCACTCTAGATCCCTTCTATTTCTACAATTGTCTCCATTGATGACTACATGTGTCAGGTAAATGATTGGTGAGACAAAAACGATACGCCAAGTGGTAACCTGTCACTTGTTATGAAACATCACCTTAGGCAAATTACTTGTTTCGCCTCATAGTAGACATTGAACACGGAAAATATAAAGGAATGCAAATGACTAGCAACAATGAAACAGACATGGCTGGCTCAATCAGATGTAGATGGCAGTAATATAGTGAACTGCTAGTACAGTGCTTGGAGCAGTAGATAATACACTGAGGGTTTGTTTTATAGAGTGTTACTGGTTAATAATATGGAGCTGCAATTCAAGAATGACAACTATTCTACAAATGCCCTAAGAGAACTTAAAAGACCACATTTTTAACTGTTTGTAACAACTTAGACAGGTAGTCTAAAAATGCACAATATTTTTCACATTGGCTGATAACAGATAATACATTGTTTGCATCTCTAGACTTCTGAAGTGCATTGGGATGTCATTTTATACTAACATGTTGGTGAAATTTGGTGCTTGTTTAAAGGGAATCTCTTACCTACCTGAACTGGTTATAAAGGGCTATGTTACTATAATACCTTTTTTGTTTTTACTGTCCAACTGTTCTTTCCATGCCAGCACTTAAAGGAAACCAACCATTTGATTTGATGCTTTATGAAGCAAACATACCTTGAGAATGCAGTAGCTTCACTGATGCAGGATCATATTTTGGTTAATCCCTGTGCTGAGTGATTTTGCTGATAAAACAGAAATAACATTATGATAATGAAGCTCTGTTGCTTCTATTGCTCCTTCAGCACTTGGTTCAGCGGTTCTTCTAGCACATGACCTTTTCTCTGCAGGAGAGGATGATGTAATCTCTGGCTTGTGCCTGAAGGCAGAATAATCAATTGCTGCACCATCCCCCAGCTGCTTTGTATGAGTTATCCAGCTCAGGTTGATTAGTTATGCTTAACTAACCTCCATTTGTAATTTCAAGCTCAGTGTCTAATGTGTTGATCTAGCAAGTCAGCCTGACCCAGCTTTCCCAAGGTCCTGATTGTTATAATTGTTTTTTCAGCAAAACCACTCAGCTCATGGACTAACCGAGATATGATCCTGCATCAGTGTAGCTACAACATTCTAAAGGTATGTTTGCTTCATAATGCATCAAATCAAAGATGGGTTTCCTTTAACTTTAGAAGTGTCACGGGTGCTCCTGCCACAGGATCACCTGTGATCCTGCGTGTACCCCAGCGTCCCACAGCATCCTTTTACCTGTCCCTGCTCCTGGCTCCCACTCGGTGGCCGTGCACTCGCGTTTTCGTCTCCTAGGGCGCACGCACGTCAGCTTCAGAAGATTTAAAGGGTCAGCACTTGGCTGATTGGTGCGGGCCCTTTTCAGGAAATGGGTAAAAGCTGGTTTCCCCCAGCATTCCCTGCCAGATCTTTGTGCTATATGCCTAAGAAAAATTGTGCTCCTTTGCCTTGTGCATGTGGTTTGATTCCCTGTTGTGTTTTCATTTACGCTCCTCCGCTGACCTTCTGCCCTAACCTTCTGCTCTGCCGCCTGTCTTGTGCTTCTTCCTACCCCAACCACGAGCTTGCCTTCAGACTCTGTACCTTGCCTTCGCTGCCACCGTGGACAAAGTCGCACCTGTGGAACAACCTGGTGGTACCACGCCGCAACAAGTCTAACTTGCTTTGTGGCGAGTTCTGGTGTTATTAGTTATCATTACACCACTAAATATTTTGTCTAAAATTAGATATGCCAAACTGTGCCCTGAGTTGGCTATGGAAAATGTTTGTCAAAGGGTGCAGTGAGGGCATGCCCAAATATAAGGAAAACTGGTGCATTCTGTCTTAGTTTGCTTCACTAATATGCACTTGGTGCAAAAGGTGCTGCTTTGGGAGAGTGTGCACGCAGAAGCACAAAATAAATACAAGTGCAAGCTCCAAAAACTGCTTTTTTCATGAAAACTTTGACAAAAAGCTGGTGCAGACACAATAATATGGTTCGACCATTGTGCCTACGATCAGCAGATCACAAGAATTTGATAAATTTCACCAGATGATTAAATTGAAACCTCAAAAGTTCTGCTGTCACTTAAAGTTTACACCAAAAAGGTAGAATTTACTTTAAGGGGTAACCAACGCAATTGGGTTATGTGGCTGACTTCAACTTCTGCTGTGATCAAAATTGGTTTACAGTATAGGAATTTTAGCAGTTCAACCACATTGTTATAGCAATATGGTTGTCCTAATGTAGTAGACAATTTTACAACAAACAATACAATCAATCTCAACAGCATATACATCATGCACTCACAAACTAGTGGACTATCTTTTGAGACAATTGTAAAAAACCACTTTGGTTTTCATAATGAACAAGCCATCTATACACTATCTGTACTATACAGACTTACCAAGAAAATGTGTAAGCGACAAAAGACGCTACACTATATGTCCTCGCATCAACACAACTTCTTTTAACTGCATAAAAGTGAATAAAAGGTAATTATGAGCATATCTTAAGGTTAAGACACACAATCCACTTTAAAATATAACTATTAGATCTTCAAAGAACAGTATACTATTATTTATAAAGACACATTTTAGGTTCTGGGCCCTTTAAAAAAGTTTCTTTAAAAATTAAGATAGTAAACAATGCCAACAAATGGGATATTAGTTCAGGATAGAATATACTAGCACAAAACTGCAACAAATCCCAGTTAGCAATTCCCATCTGGTGATGCTGAATAAGTTTGACTTACGTTGCTCTGACAACCATAGAAAGTTTACTGTGAGGAATAGCCTACAATTACAGTCCTTTAAAGTAAAATATGCCATATTGCAAAAGCTTATTTTTAATTAGACCTTGGAGGACATAAGTCAGATAGAATGAGCACAGATTCAGATTCTGTGCCCTTTCGAAGATTACTTTAGATATTTATCATCCAACTACTCCATAGAGAATAATGTATACTGTACAACATGGGAATCATTTTATTCCTCATAAATTCTGTCTGGTTTATTTCAAAGATTAAAGGTGTAAGGAAGAAAAATAATCTACCATCTGCATATTTCCTCATTATACAGAAGTCTCTTTTCTTTGATTGAAGAACTATACATATGAGGAGCCCTCTGTAGATAATGGTAATTAATACACATTTGATTTTTTTAAACTCTCAGAGAACTTCTTCGGTTGTGATAAACTGGGTGTTCACATCAAGAACTTTTGCACATTGGACAAACAAAGTTAGTGACTTTACCAGACCGTTACAGTGGATTATGATATAATTCTTACATAGGTCCTGAAACCACTGATTGGAAGCAGGCAGAAGGTATGCATCCTTCCTTGATTTTAGTACCATAGTATCATAGTAAAGAAGGTTAGAGGAAACCATCATTCCATCAAGTCCAGACCTAAATGGTCTAGCTCTATCCACCTCAGAGTGAAGGCGATCTGGTTAGTGATGTGTATGGATGCAGGGCCATCAATTACAGTGAACAGGGCATTCTGAAGTGAAGAAAGCTTGACTTCAGTGGTAAACTCTTGGCCTCATTGACTTTATACAACCAAATTACATCTCGTTTCAAAGTTGATTTTCTGGACAATGCCACCTTGCTGGGCCATGAAATAGATATCTAGAAGGTATTTAACTGCTCAATGACATACTGGTAGTGGTTTATTGGTCAATTTCTGCTGACAGGTTCCCTTTAATGCCCGTATTTGGCAATTTTTAATGGATGGCAGACAGGAAAATATATGGACTGGTAGATGGATAGAAATAATAGGAATAATGTAAAAATATAGTATAGTATTGTGAGTATTCATGGCTTACTTATTACATTGATGGAATATTATTGTAGTAGGTGTGGTAGAGCATATACAACCACAGATACGTACAGCTGACAGAACCCTTGTATGTGGTCTTTTTACAGATTTTTATAAATGATTATATTGTATACAGTATATCAAAGCTAAAAGAGACTTATTGAAGGATAGAGGTTAAAGGGGTTGGCCACTGTACCTCATGTTTTTTTTTGTAATGTGCTTGTATGTGTTGGGGTAGGATGTATGGTAATTTACCAATATACATCTATTAAAATTCTTAACCCACTTTCTTGATGTGAAGTGGAGCCTCCTGTCTTTAACTCATAAGCCAGACATTCCTGTCCATACCATGACAAAAGATGGAGGGTCATGTGATCTCTAACTGCATCCATTGAGGTAAAGTGACCAGCCCCTTTAAGGTAAATAGCTGTGTATACTGTGAACAGAAATATAAAACATTATGGCCATATTCTCAGTGGGATGCTTGTAACAAAGGGCAATTTGTTGTTAATAGCAACAAACTTTTAGCCCTGGTTACAAAACAGTGAGCACTTCATGAGATGCATCCCCCACTAGATTTGATAGTTACCTCCAGCAGCTATGTATAAAGGGAGTCTGCCAATTACTCAAGAATTATATGATGCTGGTGCGTATTATAGAAAAATATAGTATTATATCAAAAATACCTTAATAACCTCTGTACATTTCGCAATTTCTGAGAAATTTCCATTTAAATCCAAATGTTAATGAGGTAGTTAGCTGGTGAACTCAGGTATGTCCTCAGCATATGGAACACTGCTTGCTATTCCTGCCTGGACAGTACTCATAGCAGAGCTAAATATCTTAAAATCTGTAAAGGATGGTCTGTAAGTCCATCCTACCCCTTCTGTTGGTGTGAGAAGAGTGGTTAACATCCCTTAAAATCAATGGAGAGGGGGGCAGTAAAAAAAGTAATGATCCATCTTCTTCCTAGCAAAACTGCACCATACAGTATTTGGAATATTACTATATTACTATAGTTTAATGTGATTAATGTCGTTAAAAGGATTAAAGCTGCACAAATCTTACTGTAGCCGATTCCTATGTAGTCTCAACAGTAGTGGTATTTAGCAGTCAGCTGTTTAATGCATGAACATTAAGTTAACTCTGTAGGACAGAGATGAAAGGTCTTCCAAACCCTGAAACTATATTGTGACCTTGTCATGGAGAACTCAAGGGCATTTACACTTCATCTGCATGATACTGCTGTGCATTCTGAGCGTCTCCAACCTCCCCGCCTGACAAAGTGTATCATTGATTACATTATTGAATAAAGTTGCTTCGATTGATTTAAGATTAATTCTCATCATAAGAGACATGCTTTTGCCTGATTACAAGTTACAACACAAATTGAGTTTGAATTATATTCGACATCTTTGATATTTATAGTAAAATAAGCTTTTTTATGACATGCTTAGTGCACTACCGATCATAAAAGGGCTCCATTGCCTTTGTTTAACAGACCATAAAAGGCAACCATTTATGTTGATTTTACTCCAATACATAATTACAGATAATTACATATTTTGCAGCAATGAATGTATGCCATTATACTAGACGCAGGATAACATTTTTTTCTTGTCGCTTTAAGTAATGATATTATGAAATATGACCTCCAACATTGTTTAGGTCACCAGATGTTAACAAATAAGCATCTTCATCCTCAGGCTCAAGCCTACACTGCATTTTTACAAAGCTGGACCTGAACTCAATTAAAAATGAGCAGCTAAATGTCAAAAATACTATTCAGTACATTGCCAAATCTTGATTCAATTAAATACCCTTCATTGAAGCCAGACCAATTCTTGATCTACCACTTTGAGTAATGAGTAGGAAGCAGAGAGGACATTGTGATGGAGGAGAGCTCGCACTGCTTCCGTTTTTTGAAATCTCTGCATTATAACATCTCACTGATAATTGGTTGTTTGACTAATGATTCATGAAATGTATTATAATTAAAGAAATAAGCCAGCTGTGTTTAATTGTCATAAAGAAAACTGCGATAAAACCGATGGCCCCTTATTACTATTAATGCATTTTTGAACCATTGAAAAAGTTAATTTTATGTATTGAGGTATGTGTGGATGCCCTTGGGAATGCGCCTGCTGAAATAGATCTACCTTTGAAATCAAATCTTTATGTTAAATATATTTAAAAAATTGAAAATTCATAAATTTTTACTATTGCAGGCATTATAACAGACTGAAACTTGCTGTATGCAGCAGCCACCTCATTTACATCACAGACAAGACAGATAACAGCTTTACAGGAAACACCAATTACCCTTTCCTGCACAGAACAAGGGCATTGTGGGGATGTTTGTGGACAGATATACACCCCCACAGACGCCTCTGGTGCATGGCGGCAGTAGGGTGTACACACATGTGTGGCACCATACTGTGCAGGGGAAAAATATAGAGCATCCTCTATCCTACCTTTCGTTTATGGCCGACACAATAAGAATATAAGCCGAGGCTCCTAATTTGAACACAAAAAACTGGGAAAACCTATTGACTTGAGTATAAGCCTGGGGGGGGGATGCATTGGTCACAGCCAGTATATAGCTAGTCAGTCCCCTTGCTCCCTAGTATATAGACATTCAGCCCCTGCCCTCAGTATATATCCAGAAGCCCCCGCCCTCAGTATATAGCCAGCCAGCCCATGCCCCCATTGTATAGGCAGCCCCCTGCCCCAGTATATAATCAGACAGCATTTCCTCAGTTTATAGCTAGCCCCCAGCCATTGTATATAGCCAGCCCCTACCCCTGTAAATAGCCAGCCCCTGCCTAAGTATATAGCCAGCCCCCTGCGCCAATATATAGCCAGCCCCTTCCCCAATATATAGCCAGCCTCCTGTCCCAATATAAAGGATAGGGTGGATAGGGCGTTAATTGCTGATCGGTGGGGTCTCAGTGACAGGACCCCTACAGATCACAAGAACCTATTCACATCACTGACACCCCCACAATCAGCTAGTTAGGCTCTATCCTTTTGACACATACATACACTTAGATTTGCTACATCCATGCAATCACACACAACTCTACAACATCCATTCACTCACATACAGCTCTGCTACTTCCATGCAACTTACTACATCCATCTACTAGCATACAGCTTTGCTACATCTATCCATATACTCATAAAGTTCTCTTACATGCATCCATTCACTCACTAACTTATACACATCTATGCTACATCCATCTATTAATGCATACACACAACACTACTATATCCATCCATTCACACACACACAGTTCTGCTATATACATCTTTTCACTCACACAGCTCTTATACATACATATATAAATCTTCCTAGTGGCAGTATTAAGAAATCTTTTCCTCCCATCCTTTCCGACCAGCAGAATGAAAAAGTTTAAGGACCTTGCAGTGATGAAGCATTTGATAAGTCACATGCCTCTGACATCAATAACGCACTTAAAGGATTATTCTTCTCTGGGCGGTTACATTTAATTTAATTAATCTGCTATATACATTTATTTCTTCAATTACATGTTATTAAAAATTACTTATATGTGGAAAGATGATTTCCCATAAATGTAGTCATATTCTCCCTGGTTGCTGTCCTTTGATACAACCACCACCCCTCTCAAAGGGACAACATGACTACATTTATGGGAAATTATCCTCACACAGTTTAAAAAATTTTAATAACTTCCAATTGAAGAAACAAATTTATATGGCAGGTGAATTAAATTAAATGTGAATGCCCAGATGAGAATACCCCTTTAACCGTCTTCATCAGAATAGCAAGGAGAGAAGTGTAGAGATCAGGTGTAAAGCTTTGTCAGTGCTCCTCCCGATCTCTAGGACAGTGGTAAGAGGGGTCTAGCAGTGCTGGATCCTCCTTACTTTGGACTATAAGTTGCAGGCACCCGATATCCCCTAAAATCATCTGCCACTGAGGCACTGTACCTTAATTACAGATTTTTTTCTAAATGAGTAGACAAGTCAACTTCTGAATAGAACAGTCAAGTTTTCTTGAACCATGCCTCCTTCTTTCACACTATGGATTTCAATGTAAAACTTAAATAAATTATATGTTTTTTGTTGAATCTAATTAGAAATATTTCTGTGGAAATACTTTAGGACTTTGTGTCATTGCTTTGTCAGCTCTGTGCTGAGAGCATTTACAGGAAAAGACATACATAGTTATTCTAATGAATAAATCACTTCCTTTATGCTGTATCATTCTTCTCTCAGTGTAGAACCTGCATGATTACATTCCCCATTGTAAATATTAATTCATTCAAAATATTAGACATAAAACATAATTACTTTGCAGTTTGATGGTCGAACAAAGTATAAATGGACAGAATGGTGCATCCAAGGATTATTCTTATTCATTTTCCATCTACAATTGTGTGTAATAATCCTTCAAAAAGGTTACTTCAATCATATGATTACTCTACACCTTGCAGAATGAGCACAGTAAATGAAATGGTAAATGATGGTAAATGGTCAAAAATAAATGTGTTCCTCATAACAATGATCCCTACCCATGTTCTTTTATGGTATTTGAATGTCACATAAGAATAATCCCCCATCGGAGCCCCATATATTAGCTAGAAAGGGGTGGGATGGGGGGGGTGATCATTAGTGGATCAGTGGATGCAACCTAGCAATATATTTTAGAATTATATATTAGAATTAGATTTATGCAATATTACATTTATATTGGACTGGTTACAAGATCTCAATCCAAAGACTGAATCATCTGTAACTCGCCAGTGAGCTCTCTCCATACACCCTCCACAGCACCAGGACATTATAGTACATCCTCGTATGCGTAGGGGTTAAAAGGACCAAAAGTAATTAGAGAATTGACTCAAAGGCTGTTTAATTTGCAGTTGTAAACAATTCCTTCTTTATGTAATTCTTATTTAAAGGGGGATTTCCGAGAATGTCACAGATATAATTCCAATGTGTCTCTTTCAGCTGTTTACAATTTGGCTGCCCCTGAATCTAACTGTAAATATTCTGAATTATTAACAGATTCTCCTGTTTGCACATTGCATCGCTCTCCTGCCCCTCTCCTGCCCCTCTCCTGCCCCTCTCCTCTGCATTACAAGATTAGCTCAGACACAGGCACTTCCTTCCACCAAGCAGCACTGTGCAGAAACTTAGGGCCGTTCCACACTTGCAAGTGTATTGTGATGAACACGCATCACACTTGCAATGCATGCTGCTCGGATTGCACGGCCCGAACACTGCACACTGGGAGTGAACTCAGCATGTCAGTTCAGTCCCAGTGTGCAGTGTTCGGGCCGTGCAATCCGAGCAGCATGCGTTGCGAGTGTGATGTGAGATCATTGCATCACACTCACAAGTGTGAAATGGCCTTTACTCTACTAGCTACAGACATATGAGGTCTTTTTCCAGAGGAGGTGTAGAGACGCATAAAGCAGAGCTGACTCATGGATCACCTCATCTCTCATCTCTGATCTGTTTCATCTTTCTTTTTCTATGTGTCAGACATTAGTGAATATTCAAAAGTTTAATAAAAGTGTAAATAAACCTGTATCCTGATACTGTAGGCACAATGCCAGCACACCGCATCTCATAGCATAGAGAAATCATGAATTGTCTGCTCAGAGAGTCCCCGTCCCCATTTTACAATGACCATAACTGAGTTATAAGAGCTAAAAGAGCAATTAAATTAAGTAAAATTGTAAATTAAGGGGGTGAAAACTGCCCTCTTTATTGTATAAATATCCCTAGGGGATTAACATTTGAGAACTTTATTTCATTGGCAAACCCCCTTAAGCAGCTCAAATTCAACTAAATGCAGCTAAACCGATTGGTCAGCATTACATAATACAGGTGTACAACGACCCAAAACATAAAGCCAAAGACACTGAGGAGTAAATGTAACATCAGTGTAAACAGAAGACGGTTTAGAAGGCGTTGATTGTCTTCATTGTTTTATGTGTGTGAACTGTGGACTAGCTGCTGTGTTGGGATTATTTGAGTCACACCCAGTATTCTGCAACCCATTCCTGTCTCCCAAGAGTGGGATAGACGGCTGATGCAGTCAGATGCTGGAGTCGGTGTCCAAGAAGTCCTCCTGCCCAGGTCCATTACACTATAGTAGTTGTACTAGTCTTTGTTGCTACTTTGCAATTCTGTGTATCTAATGTTTCTGTGTATCTGCTACGTTTACTCCGCCTCTCTCAAGTAACTCGATTCTGTGTTTCGCCACCATATTGGTTTAGATCCAGCCCTGTCCTATTTCACCTTGTCTGTATCTGTTGTTTGTCCCTCCCTGTTCTCATGTGTGTATGCTTGTCTGTATCTGGTTTCATTTTGTTTGTGTGCTCCACCATCCAGCAGCTGCCAAAGTAAGTTCTTCCTATCCACTTGCAGGGTCTCTCAGGGTCCGTTAGCATGTTCCGAATAGCAGTTTTGTCTTTATCATGACAGTATCTCTGCTGTACCACCGCGGTTCACCACCGCTTACCCAGTCTGACAGCTTGTACCCAGTCTGGTTGTGGCTCCAATGTTTGCTGGACAGGTATCTAACAGCAAAGAAGTAGATTTTTCTTGAATTGCCAAGTCAATTACTTCATCTGAACCCAATTGAGCCTGCATTTCACTTGTTAAAGACTAAACTTCAGACAGAAAGGCCACAAACAGCAACTGAAAACCACTGCAGTAAAGGCCTGGCAGAGCATTAAAAAGGAGGAAACACAGCAGATTTGCTATAAAATATCAAACTTAATTATATTCAGGGTACAAGAGTAAAACATTTCATTGTGCACGAAAGAAATACATTACTAACAAATAAAATTAAAATGAAATAATACTTATTTCCAGTTATAGTGGACCAAAACAGTGTTAATGAGGTATATGTTCCTGAGACAGAATGTGGACTGTAGATATAGCAATCCCATTACCAATTATCTTTCATCACTATAGACAGATTTTATGTTGGAGGCAACAGTTATTTGGTCATAGCATGTTAATTTGCTTTAATTATAGAATGGTAACAATAGTCCTTTATTAAAAGACCATAAAATCACATTGTTCAACAATGCCAGGTTCAAAAATAACAAGGAGCCACAATACAGTATTACAAAGTAGGTAAAGAACTATTTAAATGCTGTTTAAATATTGAATCACTGGTTATTAGATAAATACATTGAATATTTTAGAACTGTATCCATGGCAACTGTCATGTTGCCATATGCCACAAAGTAGCTTTAGTTCAAGATTTTAATGTTTAATCATTATGTGTAACAAACTGCGAAGCAATTGGAAGAATAACATTCCTTTTTTACAGAAATGAATTAACTAGAAAACTAGCTACATTTTCAACGTGATTTTCCATGAATTTCCATAGTACAGATTAAATATTTGTAAATTGAATTATAAAAGTCAGAATTAGCTAGTAAATACAATAAAATTTATACCCTTAATAAAATTTAGATGGTAGTTTTATAACTCTAAAATCATGGATTAGCTCAAATGTACTTTAACAAGCAGAACTTCATCTAGAGGAATCGATGCCATAACCCTTATTACCTTTGTGTAAATATATTACAGGGGGTTATCAGGGGTTATATGAGGTTATCAGGAAGAACCCTGTTTCTCTTATTTTAAAGTAGTTTATTCATCGAATTTTATTTATCCCAAAAAGTAATCCTCTAATTGCCCCATGCATAACTATGTTAAATATGCGTTACCACTGTGAAATGTGTGGTGTTAGGAGCAGCAGGGCTGTGAAAAGTGAAATTATAATCCTCTCTGCCTATAAGATCTCTTTGCCGGAAGAGCTTTCAGCTCCACACTGCTCCACAGTCTCTATCCTATGCTATGAGTAGGATCCGCCACTGTATTCTTATTAGGGTGGGAAGGAGTGTGGGTTACAATTCTATTGTTCAGGGAGTAAGATTTCTCCTTAAAGATAGTTTGTCAGTTTAGGCCACCTTGAAGGTTTGTAGCCATTGATGCTCCACTAGGTGATTCTGGTAAGTACGCAAATAGCTTTCCAGGATGGGGTAAGAAAAAACACACCTTTTTTGCTACCATGTATGACAGCTCCCTTACCATCAAGTATGACTTTCAGGAAACCTAATAACAAGATGTGAGATTAAAGTCAAACCAGTGTATCTATTCCAGAAGCAACAGATTCCTAACTGTAGACAGCACTGTTTCAACCTCATTGAGTCTCTTCAGTACAGTGTAGGGAACTGGTTTAGTGAGTGGTTGAGTGAGAGGCTATTGACTAGGATCATCAAGTAAAAGTTCTGCTTATGGAAAGTTTGCCAATGTGGAGACTTTTAGCCATTGACGATCCCCTACAGCATTCTGGGAAATATGCAAATACGTTTTCCAGAATGGAAAAGCAATGCTATGTCAGGCAGGGCTTAGTATAGAATTAACTCAGCCGCATGTATCTGCAGTGTATATTATATATTATTATATATATCTGGTGTGACGGAATGAGGTTAACACCAAGCATTGGCCCACTATGTGCTAGCAATAGATAAGTCCTCCCAAAGCCTTTTGAATAAAATACTGGATATGACTGTAGGATACAATTATGATGTATCAAATATAGGGCCTGACATTTTTGCAAAACATTCTTAAGTTTCAGTTTTATGGGACAGTATTTTTCTATTTATTTCACATACCATAACATTTATTGTGGTGATCCACACTATTAAAACCCTTATTGATACAATAGTCTGGGATTATTTTATATTACAAGGAGTTAGTCACGCTAACAGATTAGTTTTATATCAACCATTGTTCTTAAATATGACTTAAAAAAAAATCTGGAATTCCCAGTGAACCATATTGAAAAGATTTAAAAATTGCTGTGAAATTAAATGAACCAGAATTATATAATCAGAAACAGACACTGTCACCTAGCTGCAGCATTGTGGGAAGTAATTGGTCAGATTAAATTTGGACATTTTCCCGTACAGGCACGCATTCAGAGCCATGCAAATTCTATTTCAAGCCATACCCTGCTGAGCATCATTGCATGGGGTTGATTTCGCCTTTCAAAGGATCACCTATAAATGCTGAACAATGTATAACAATAAGCATGTTGATGAGATTAATTGAGAAGGGACCATTTCAGATTTGGTGCCAAAAAGGTACTTAGTGGCTTAACCAAGTTCAACCAATGTCATCCAATTCTGAAACTAGGTCTGGCAATCATCCTTGTTCCCTTTTTATGACATTTTTATGACATTTGTTTGCCTTTTTATTTCTGTTCTCTTAAGATGAATATTATATTTTGCAGGAATGCTTGTCTTTGCCAAAAATATTGATCTTCTTAATCTAGTAAACTAGACACTCTGGCGCTTTAAAGAGGGTAGTTCTACATTAATAGTTAAAACATTGTAAAATTGAGTAAAAAGTAATATACAATGAAGCAAAAAAAATATATTATATGTTTTTGCTTAGTAAAATGTTATGCTTAAGAGAAATTTCTGACTGCTTTGAGACATTCTTTTCTATCAAGCCATAATTGGCTGTGTAGATTTTTGCTAATAGTTATGTATTAACAGAAGATCTATTTATTATATGAAGTACAAACCAGCTGAAGAGAAGAGCAGATGTCCTAAAATAGAGAAAACATGCTTGTAGGGCTTACTTTTCATAACAAAACATTGTTCTGGGGATAAGGAGAAGCACTGTGTATTATTTTTTAGTTCATTTATTTATTTTACATTTCAGGAAGATTCCATTGGGCCCCTCAACTACCAAGCAATGACACTGAAAAGCTGTCAAAATTTTTTCACCATTAAACCTATTGAAAAGTTCCCACAGAAGACTTCATTCTGCGCCCTGTTCTTTTTTTTGTATAGAAATCGATCAGATCTAGCTACAATTTCTTTAAAAAAAAAAATATGCTGGCAGCTTGCCATGAGAATCACTGCATCATACCGACTCAAGGGCACGCTTTATCTCCACTGTGTGATTTGGAACGTCAACCTCATTCCCTCCTCCCTCTGGAATTTTCTTCAGCGGGTCCAACACAGAATGTCTAATTTCTGTCCCCCCACATTACTGAGGGTGGAGGAAATGAGGAAGCTGAACAGAGCCTAACAATAAATCGGCTGTACATAAAACAAGCCCCTTGTGAGCAAGCCTTCAGGCAAGGTGCAAGCAACCTTTTAAAATGTGATTTTAGAAAGATCTGAGCAATGGATTCTTATACAAATAATGTACAGGGCACAGAATATAGACTTCTTTGGGAACTTATCATAAGGTTTAATGGTGAAAACCTGATGAGGTGTTGCCTTTAAGAAAAGGCTCAGAGTTTTTCAGGCAGAGCAAGTGTGTTTTGGTAGAATTTACAGTTCTCCCTTCCATCTGACAGGCTGAAATAGGTTTGAGCACAGTGTAAAAACAATGATGATGTGTATGGGTGGTCCAGAAGAGGTTTATTAAATTGTGTTTGTTTGCAGACACTGCTTTAAGAACTAGTGGATTTCCTGTTAGATATTACAGCTGTGGAGCATTTCGTAGAGAGCCAATAGCCGAGCAGTTTGAGGAGAACATCCCAATGTATCAACTCCAGCTACATATTTTCACAATGCTAACATACACAGGGCTGCTACCTACTGTTACACTGTCTGTAGCTTTTTATGGTCAAAACTAATGGTAGAATCTCTTTTGGTGGCTGGGGTCACCTTAGACATCAGGGTTGTGGTGAGTCTGTTACTGTAACTTATAACATTCAGCCATGGATTTGAAAATATTTGTATTATTTCACATAGTCCTTCAGAGTACAGTATATATCACAGTATATCAGAGTGGGTTTATCTGGAAGATTTTTTCTTTACTAGAAATAGTTAATACAGTGTCAAGGAACACTCTGGCGTATGATACATCATCTGTAGTAAATACTACTGAATAATACATTTAAGCAGCTGAGAACAAAACACAAAAAATAAAAAAACTATTTTAAGAAAAAAAAAGTAGACCTTGGCGTAACAATGAATGCTGGTTGGAAGAACCTGAGATCTAAGCTTTATTCATCTACATAGTGTCAGAAACTGTAATTTCCATTCCTTTGTGCAGTGGAAGCTAACATGCTGAATACAGGCAGCACCTTCATGATTCAAGCATTGTATTTTAGTCAACTCTACATCTGGAACCTGCCTAAGCTCAGCGATGATAACAAAGCCGGATCACTTACAATGTGACAGAGAGCAATGATATATCAACAGTGGAACTTAAACGAAAAATCCAAGTTCACTTTAACCAGGTTCCATTCAGCTTTACATTTTTTAATTAAACTTGTTACTGCTCAGGAAATCGTATTGCAATCATCTTTTTGTTGCTGTTCTACAATACTTGTACGGCCAAGAAAAAAGTGTGTAAGGCCTGTGGGGATTTTATATCTCTGTGACAACAAAAGACACATTTTTGTTGGTAGGAGATTAAGCGTTGTATATCTGGACACAGCTAACAAATGAGCAATTTTATAGAAATAATTTGTGACAACTGTTTTTTCTTGGGAAAAATATGATCAATTACAGCAACTACTGAATATACATTTTCATGATGGTAAAACTGCCAGATTTTTTTTCTACATATTTGTAGTCTGAACTTAGATGTTTATTTGTTCCACAAAGCAATATAAGGTATTATAAAAGGAATCTTAATTCTTTATTTTTCAAGTCTAGGGCATAGGTTTGATTCATTCTTGAGTATAAATTAGAAGGGGTGATAAAACCTATATGTACAAAGTCATAAGCAAAAACAGAGTAATTAAAGTAATCAAAAACAGCAAAGTTTAGTTAGTGGGGAAGTGCAATCCCAAAACATGAAAAAAGCAGGACAGTGCCACACAACACTACCAAAATGTTATAAATGTTGCCATTACTTAAATCAAAATCCAACAAGTGGCAAGGACTCTACAGTGGGGGAATATGTATTCCTTATATAGGTATTCCTATATATAGGTCTATATAGACCTTTGTCAGGACAATATCAACCAGGATTACACACTTTAAAGGGAACCTGTAACCACATTTGCTTATATACAGCCAGTGACAGGTTCCTATAGAGCCCTATAAACTAACTGACACCCTACTTTTAGCTAAAAGTTGTTTTGCTTACATCCACAGAAATCACCTTTTATATTATAACTGGCATAAGAGGGGCGTGTCCTGCTCATCCAGCCCCTACCATCTAATACTCCCCATGCCTTATGCCTTCTTACTGCTCACAGTTCATGTCATGTGGCCAGAGTGACATCATCTCAGGTCCTTTAGCCTCTTAACAATGACACTGTAACCCATGCATGTATCTGGCCATGTGAAGTCACAGCAGCCTCCATGGATTTCTACTCCTTTCCATTCTCCGTAGAGGCTGCTATGATTTCATGTAATCACATACATGGTGTACAGTTTGTTATTCCTAGAAGCCTAAAGTACCTGGGATAATGTCACTGGTCATGAATGTAGACAAGGCATCATGTAAAAAAATTGACACATGTCTATCCCAGACCAAGTTGACACATAAGTGCCCCAGACCAATCTCCTTACAAGGACAGTACCAATTGCATCACCCTTTCACATTTCATCCTTATGAGCTCTTCAGAGGGAGCAGGTGCCAGTTAACAGACTGGAGGAACCATATATAAACAACAGTGGGCTGATCAAGATATTGAAATACCACAGTTTATCATTGCTTACATGCCTAAAAACTGTTGTACAAGTTCTGAAAAATACACAATTCACATTTCCCCCTTAACATCATCTCCACACCAAGTGTTCCTAGCCCTTTCCAGACTATGGCACAATTGTACGTCAGGCCAGAGTCTCCTGCTAAATCTGTAGTGTTGGGGGGTGGAGATTACATTGTATACTAGCACATCTGGTTCCAGCCAATTATAAAGCTTCCCCTATGTTCAAACATGTATTCTGGCTTTTTTTAGCTTTTGTCATGTTTTGCTGCAAATAAATAAGACATTCTTATATTTATATCTATGTTCTATTATTTTAGGAGTTTCCTGGGCTTGTTTTTATGTGGAATAAGCTGTAGTTTTCATAAATACTTTATTTTTAAATATTTTTGTAAGTGGGGAGAAATTACACAAATATTTTATTGATTTCGCTTCCATCCTGAAAGCTATGGGTGTTATCTATATATCATAGCCAGTACCTGCCCATTATGGAGTAATCTAGTGTTCTTAGTAGAGATGAATTAATTTATTTCCAAATTTATTCTGAATATTTTCTGATTTGCTGCAGACAAATCTCGTATATACCATAATAACAGATTTGCTAAATTGTCCTTTGAACTTTTGATAGCTTCTACTTAACTACATTTATAGTACATCCATTAGATTGATGTTATTATCATCTTACTGAAAACTGAAAGCTAAAGAATTTGTAAGTAATTTATAATATGAGATAGGACCTTTCATTAAAAAAAAAAACTTAGAGGACAAGATGGTGTTATATACCGATTATCAGGAAAATCAAAATAAATAAACCAACTTCAGGTCAGACCAAATACAACTGTACCCAAATAGAACCCTGCATAAATGTGGCAATATTGAAAAAAATCCACAAATCTCTAGTTATCACCCTGCACCTGTACAGTGGATGTCACTAAAAGGTTAACGTTTATCTAGATCCTGAAATCATCTCTTCTTGCTAACGAACACAATGGCTTTACATCTAACGTATACGATGAAAAATGGTTGCCTTGATACAACCTTTTCAATCATTGACTAATATACATTTACCTTTCTTGATTTGAGGGTCACATTATGAAGTCTCTGTCTTCACACAATGAGACTGCCCATCTCTGCATGTTTACTTATTAAGAGGATTTCTATAGAATATTTATCCACTTTCATCTTCCTATTCTTTCAAATGATACATTTCTGCAAATTTCCAATCATGAAAGGTCTTTAACTACAAGAAAGGACACTATGCCAATTACAATTGAATGTCCTGAAAAAATCACATTTGACTTAAAAGTAAAGCACCATATATCAAATCCCTGAAACATTGCTTCGATAACACTGTTTGTAAAGTAGACTGCAGAAAAAAAGTTAGGACCTTGATTTGTAATTTAAACTTCTGAAGACTAATGGAAGGCTTAAATATTTTCATTGGCTCTTTAACCCCTTAAGGACCAGGCCCTTTTTCGTTTTTGCGTTTTAATTTTTCACTCCCCACCTTCAAAAATCTATAACTTTTTAATTTTTCCGTGTACAGAGCTATGTGATGGCTTATTTTCTACGTAACAAATTGCACTTCGTAGTGATGGTATTAAATATTCCATGCCGTGTACTGGGAAGCGGGAAAAAAATTCTAAATGCAGTGAAAATGATGAAAAAACACATTTGTGCCATTTCTTGTGGGCTTGGTTTTTACAGCTTACACTGTGCGCCCCAAATGACAGGTCTATTTCATTCATTAGGTCAATACGATCACGGGGATACCAAATTTGTATAGGTTTTATAATGTTTTCATACATTTACAAAAATTAAAACCTCCTGTACAGAAAAAAAATTCTTCATTTTGCCGTGTTCTTGCGCTAATAACTTTTTCATACTTCGGTGTATGGAGCTGTGAGTGGTGTCATTTTTTGCGACTTCTGATGACGTTTTCAATGCTTCTATTTTTATGACTGTGCGACCTTTTGATCACTTTTTATAGAATTTTTTCTATTTTTCAAAATGGCAAAAAAATGCCATTTGCGACTTCGGGCGCTATTTTCCGCTACGGGGTTAAACGCAGTGAAAAACGGTTATTATATTTTGATAGATCGGGCATTTTCGGACGCGGCGATACCTAATGTGTTTATGATTTTTACGGTTTATTTATATTTATATCAGTTCTAGGGAAAGGGGGGTGATTTGAATTTTTATGTTTTTTTAATATAATTTTTTTTTTTTTACTTTTTTTTATTTTTTTTTTTCACTATTTTTCAGACTCCCTAGGGTACTTTAACCCTAGGTTGTCTGATTGATCCTACCATATACTGCCATACTACAGTATGGCAGTATATGGGGATTTTGCATACCATCTATTACAATGTGCAGATCGCACATTGTAATAGATGGCCTAAAACATGATAGCCTCGGATCATTGTGTGATCCGAGGTTGTCATGGCAACGGATCGCCGCTCCCCGGTGACGTCACGGGGAGTGACGATCGGAGCCAAGATGGCGGCGCCCACGCGCCGCCGGCTCTTTAATGCCGCCGGCAGCTTTGCCGGCGGCGATCAAAGGGTTAACACCCGCGATCGGTGCAAGCACCGATCGCGGGTGTTAGCGACAGGCATTTGCTTCATTATGAAGCAAATGCCCGGTGAGTATGAAGAGGGCTCAGCCCGTGAGCCCTCTTCATACTCCCCCATGCGCAGTAAGACGTAAGGGTACGTCTTATTGCGCTATGGGGTTAATGACCCGTGATGTCCATCCAAAGTAATGAGGTAAAACATTTAAATTGCTTGGCTTTGATAAAGTACAACAAATCAACCGACCAACACAGAATAATGCTGAGCAGTTCATAAGGAAATTAGAAAATGTAGCATGGGCCTTTGGTTTATACACTTAAGACTCTACTACCAAACATTTTTTCAATTGTCAACAAGACTTGCGTTACAACTATATAATTGAGCATGTTTGTCTGTAAACATCTCTCCTAAGTCTGAAACATGTTTTGTCTACAACCTTAAGGGTACATCGAGCATCTCTGGCTTATCTGTATCTTTGAACAGTATCTTATGTCCTACCCCTATAACACTAGCAGCCATAAACTTGAGACAAGATAACATTTCTAACTTGGTGGCTTATGGTAACATAATATTGTTAAGATCCTAGCTGTTCAAAATGAGAAGTAAGTATGGAACATTTTGATCCGGTGATCTCTGATTGTATTGGTGGGAATGTCCAATTATTAATATCTGAGCAGTTTATTCCTAATGTGATACTACATGTTTATTCACAGCCTCGCTTAATCGGCCATACAATTATTAATGATCTCCTGATACAGAAGGGGAAACATGTTTTGTAGCTTTTTTCGTATCACAAATCTTTCCCCACACCTATCCTAGGAAAGATTTAGGATAATAAGACAAATATCGCAGAATGTCAGAGTGTAGATTAGCTCTTTTAACATGTAGAGAAATCAGGGTAAATGAAGCATAAGCAATATGGGGGAGATCTATCAAGACTCCAGCAGGGCCTGGGAAAGAATTCTGCTATAACTTGTGCTATCCTATAGTTAGTGTCCCACAGTGGGGCAGGAACGCCTCCTACTGGCCCACTCCACAGTCTGGCATGTCCCACTCTATGCCCCTCCATGCCCACTTGCTGTGGAAGAGGCATTGCGGGGGAAATAGTTGCTTTTCCTAGCCTTGCCCCATGAATTTCGACTTTGGAGTACAAGCCTTAATTAATGTTCTCTTATTTAGTTATTGGTAGGATCCGAACCATGTAGATACAATATAAAAGGCTACGTAGAATGTGGAAATTCAGGACTAGGTGTGCCCCAGAATTGTATGAATATTTTTACAGAAATGCAACATTCAAGGGATGTTGTAAAGATGATAGCTCCGCCATGTGATACTAAAGGTAAATTTGTCTACATTTATTTTTTATAAACCAGTGATAAACCAACCACTTCTCAAAACCATCTGATACAACATTTTCATTTTACAACAATTTTGTGAATTTAACTTGGCAAAAATAATAGCAAAAGGCAGAAGAAACCTTGCATTTTGTGTACTACATTCTTCTGGAAGCATGGGACACGTTCTGAAATGCACATTGGTCAATTGGACAATTAGGTGCTTCCACGTGTTTGTGGAAGTGTAAATCCTCCCCTACTTTGTAGAAGAGGATAATGAAAGGTCACAATGCAATCCAAGGTAAACTCTCATATTGGTCAAAGTCATGAGTCCACCATAAGAACACTGAACAACAATGGTGTATTTTGAACGGACTGAAAACCCACCAACATAAAACAGTTAGAGCTGTTTGTATTGAGTATTGATGCATTCAGATATTTAATGCAAAGGTTTACATATTTTTAGTACTCTTAGATATGTGATATTGGATCATTGTCCTCAATAAATAAATGACCAATGTGCCAAATGTGTTTGACTTATTTTACTTGATTTGATTCTCTGTGTAAAAATCTTATGTAGTTTTAAGTAATTTTTGTTAACATATAAAATAGATAGATAGAAAATAGTAGATAGATAGTGATGAGCTAGATTGATAAACATGAGATATACGATTTTGTAGAAAGAAAAACAGGTAAAAAATACAGTAGATAAATAAGGCTGAGCAGGACTGAAATGTACTGTAGCTATGGTGAATAAAAGATCCAATTTTGATAATTCTTTGAGTGCTGCCTTCTATATTGGGGGCTATTTTTGTGTTGTGGTTATTTTTCACTGTCAGTAGACTCTGGAGGCTCTGCGCTATTCTTTTCAGCAATGCTACTGTTTTTTTCTGGATAAAATAGTTGAAGGAAATATTTTAATAATAAACATAACAGAATCACTACTAAAATGTATATAATAATTACTCTGTAAATATATGCTGCATTCTAATATCACATTTTAAGGACACATTTTCATCCTCTGCATTTAGCAACCTACTGCTGACAACAAACTAGTGGCAGGTGTGCTTTACTGTAGGCAGCTGTTTTTTGACATGGATAACTTATTTTCATATTAGTCATGCAACATTTAAACTTCTTGTTGTAAACAGCAAAGAGTTGAATAGAATATAAAAAATATATCTATTTACATGATTGTCAATGTGGGAGTAGTCACTAGAGCGCTACGGACAGGATCCTATGTGTGTATATACCGATATGTCCAGGTATGTCCAGGCTCTTATTTTTTTGTATTAAAATTGCTAAATTATCAATACACATTACTAAACAACACAAATATGCCTTCCGCTCCACAAAATGTACCCTTGCTCTGAAATATATTGCGTGTAACAATATAGAACATTTTTTAGAGTATAGAATAGAGAATATTATAGAGCATATTATTCACATTTCACTAGACATTGGCATGTTGTTTAGAGAAGAAACCACCTATTTATTCTGCACCATGCATACTGCATCAGACAACTTGAACATTCTTTTGTGTGGCAATGAAGTGTCATGTCTTATTGTTCAAAGATGGATTTTGATGGCCTTGAGTAATTTTGTGACAAGTATACAGTAACTCGTTTACTACATATAGTTCCTTTCAAAATTTGAAATCATAAGGAAAATTGCAAGTTCAAAATGGTGGTCCTGATGCCTTTCTAATAGTAAGAAATGTAAAATCTGTTCTCAAAATTCATTCATGTGGACTTGCTCAAAGTTTTCTTTGCAATAAACTGCTAGAACTAGGCCATTGTGTTTTGACAAATATTACTGTTAACATTCATTTCCCTTTTCCTCACATGACTTTATCCTGCTTGGCAGCAGGACATATCTATGAAACCTGCTTTTCTAAACTTACATATTATATGTTTATATTTCTTTATATTGTATACTAGATCATTTCCTACTCTTTATTGTTTCTTAACATTTCCTGGCTTGTACAATGTCCTCGACATAAATTTGAAACCACAAAGGAATGATTTAACATAATCAGAAATTATGTTTATACTTCATTGCATGCAGATAGTTTCTAGGTCTTCCTTCTTAACAAAAGTTTATTGTTGTCACCAGCTCTCTTTATTTCAGCAATTTAAAAAATCGCTTCAAAGCTATGTTATGTTTTAACATATGATGTATATAACATGGGCAAAGCAATCATTGTTATTCATATACTTAGGAACATGCAATATATTCTGCTTATAGATAATTTTTTCTCAATGCTCTCTGATTTTTCATTTTGTTATGCAAAATACACCTTCAGATGTCAATGTTCTCTGACTTCCAAAAACAAGATTTAATAATTCCTGATATCTCTTGCAGATTAAAATGAAGATGTACTTCTTCTTTTCTTCTATGCTAACCATCCAGGCAAAGGTGTCATTTAAAGATCCTGTCCTCTATATTGCATCTGTTATATACCATATGACTACTACATATCAATGCATTGTAATGAATGATTAACCATGTAATTAATAGTTGTGCTGTAAACACCTGTTGGCGAGCCAATGTTACATCATACTGCACTCCTGACTAGAGATGAGCGAGTATACTCGTCCGAGTATACTGCTCGGTCGAGTATTAGCATACTCGGACCGGCTCGTTACTCGGACGAGTATCTCGCCGGCTCGAGATTGAGCAGTAAATTAATAAAATAAATTGAATAAAAGTCTTTTTATTGTAAAAAAAATATTACACATGTTTCCAGATGTTTTACTTGTAAGAACACATTGAACTAACACTATTCTTCACTTTGCAGGTGTTCGCGCGTGTCTCCCGCTAAGTTAGGAGATGTTCGGAACATCTGGAATAGTGTTCTTTCAATGTGTTCTGCACTTAAATGGTCCTGTGTTCACTGTTTTTAATGTTGTAATTCTATTCTTCACTTTGCAGATGTGCGCATGTGTCTTCCAATAGGTTTGGAGATACGCGCGCACATCTGCAAAGTGAAGAATAGAATTAAAACATTAAAAACAGTGAACACAGGACCATTTAAGTGCAGAACACATTGAAAGAGCACTATTCTGCACATTCCAGATGTTCGTGCACATCTCCTAACTTAGCGGGAGACACGCGCGAACACCTGCAAAGTGAAGAATAGTGTTATTTCAATGTGTTCTTACAAGTAAAACATCTGCAAACATCTGGAATTTTTTTTTTTTTTTGCACTGTTCTTTTAATGTTCTGTTTTATTTAAAAAAATGCTCGGGTATCCCATTGACTTCAATGGGGCTCGTTATTCGAGACGAGCACTCGAGCATCTGGAAAAGTTTGTCTCCAATAACGAGCACCCGAGCATTTTAGTTCTCGCTCATCTCTACTCCTGACTTAATTCTCCAGTATCTACATTATTCATAATAAACATACACAGATATGATCAGACAGTATCAAATATCAAAAAACCTAGATGTCTATATCATTTTAAATTCTGTTGTTTTATACTGTAGTCAAAAGTCCAATAAATTCTACTGAAGACAATAAAACCAACTGATCTTACCTGGACATGTAGGTTTAAAGTGCAGAAAAACCCTGAGACCTGGAAATAAAATAAAATTCATTAAATTGAATGGAAGTGTGATATAAAAAAGTTACTTGACAAATCAATACTTAAAGAGTCATTGTAAAGCTTTTTTTTTCCACATATCAATAGCTCTTGGGATGTAAAACAAATTTGCCTATTATCTTTGTTATCTACATGCAGTAATTTATTTGCTGCCATAGCTGCTTCCTCTCCATGTGCTCATATGAATCCGCACTTTGCTTATAGTTTGTTTCTCATTTGGTTTCATGGGAGGGGAAGAGGTGCAGCTTCCTACTCACAGAGGAAGAGGTCATGTGACAGAGCTCTCTCTCTGTATGTAGCAAAGCTGGATGTGTTCAGAACAGTGGATGCAGATGTCTCCTGAATAGAATAGTGAGATACAAGATATCCCCTTTTCCCTATCACTTCCTCCATCCCAGTCTGTGATTCTGCAGAACTTTCTCTCTCTTTGCACCTCATACTGCTCCCTTCCCCCATCTTGTCATCAGCAGTATAAGCTCTGTGCAGATAAGCTTTTAACCCTTAGCGCTCACACAGCAACTTGGATGTTCTATGCTCCTCCATGTGATGGAAGCTGGAAGACTGGTCACCATATAAATCCTTTATGAGCACTGTGTAGTGTTCACTGGATTTACTTGTGGGAAACTAAATTGATTTTATGCTAAATTAATTGAGAGAGAACACAAGGCATCATGGGATCTGTGGGCAAGCTAACTGGCCTCCGCTGAGGCCATAGACTGACAGACATTAGTCTCCGCCCACTTCACCTCTGGTGAGAAAGATTTTTGTCAAACACTTTCAGAACAGAAAATGTCATCACTTTGGAAAGAAAGGGTGAGCAGCACACATTAGACATAGTTATGTTTGTTTTCAAATGGGGAATCACATATAATTTGGTAAAATCACTATAGCTTTACAGTTACGCTTTAAAGCAAGTAATAACTATGTAAACTATAGAAAATGCAATTGCAACATTTCACAGCAAAGAAAACTTTGTTTAACATATTGATTACAATATTCATATAGATTCTAAATACAATATTTCTATAGAATGAGTAAATTTAGGCTTTTAGTAATATTAATACAGTGACATACACTAAATTTATACATATGATGTGCTGATGTAAATTCAGATAAGTGCTTGTTACAAGAATCATGAAATTGTGGAAACAATAAAACTGTAAGTGATGATTGCTGGCTTAGTGTATATCATGTAATGTATACATTTCACTTACTACCTGGAATGCTTTAACTTGTCAATCAGTATAAGTGTTCCAAAGAACAATCATGTGCTTTCCCTCTGTTCTGTTTAATCACTGTCAGTTAAATAACACACTTAGTCAATTCTAGATCCCCCTAGGAAAAGGCAATTACGCTGTTTGCATTCATTGGAGAATCAAAAGTTAAAATTGAATGGACGGTGAAAGTGCAAAAGTTGACGCCTGTGAAGAAACTCTTTTTTTCCCACTTCATGGTAAAATGTTAAAAATAAAATATTCTCATATTTAAACATAAACATACAGCTTAGCAAAGCAACATATTACAGATATTATGTAAAGAGCAACTGTTTCTTAATAAAACATTTCTGCAACACCTAAGTATAAAAAGTGGATTGTTAAAAAGAACATTATTCAAGAAATAACAAAAACCTCAATACATTTTTAAATACCACACTTAAAGGAAGGATTTCCATGCCTTATAATGAACTCCAAATACATTTTTGTCGGCAAAAGTTGGGACGTATGGTGAAGGAATTGGGGGAATCCTTTCCACTAACTAGTTGGTATCAAGCCGTGTATTTATCACACAAGATACTCTCCGCCACAAACCATATTGAGACACTTCGTAAGCTGCAACTAATAAGTTATCTTTCACCATTAGGACTGCTGGATATGTAATGAGAAGACATTCTGTTTTGTTCTTTCTTTCTCTCACTTTTTCCTTTTTTTTGTAAGTTTATCCTCTCTAGGAATGCATACACTGGGATTAAACATATATATATATATATATATATATATATATATATATATATATATATATATGTGTGTGTGTGTATATATGTGTGTATCTATATACCGTGTACATCTTTGAATGATGGTGCATAATAAGTGTAGTGTGGTATTGTTTAAATGTTGTTTGTTTAATATAAAATGTTTTAAAAAAAATCTTTGGGGATAAAAATTTGTTAACGTCTACTGTAAACCCTCCAAACCATTCATGTCTTAGCTATGTCATATTGATTATATTAAGGTTTTCTGGTCCAAAGACCACATTAATGGGTTGAACCAATGTGAGGGGTCCACACTAACATATATATATATATATATATATATATATATAGTGTCAGGATTCAGGGGTAGTGGACCCATGATATAAGCTGACACCTGGGAGAGGAGTCTAAGTAGCACCCGGTTTTCAGCAGAGCCCGCCGAAAAGCAGGTTGGACTTGCTGCGGCGTGGTACCACCAGGTCGCTCCACAAGCACGACTTTGTCCACGATGGTGGCCAAGGCAAGGTGCAGAATCGTTAGGCAGAGACGGAGTCGAGGACAGGAAGAAGGGTAGGACAGGCAGCATGGTATCACAGTTGGGGACGTAACGGAAGGTCAGGATAGGCAGCACAGGAGCAAAGTCAGGAACAGAATCGAGGTCACAATGGGAAATAACTATAAACACACAGGACATAGGAAGAAACCTTTTCTAAGACACAGGGCTCAAAGATCCAGCAGTGGACAAAGGAAGTGGCTGGCAATTTATCAGGGTAGATGGCCGTCCAGTGCCAATTAACGGTACCTGGCCCTTTAATTTAACAGAGCCCTGCACTAGGAGATGGGGACGCATGCGCTGGAGCCAGGTAAGGTAAGTCAGGCTGCAAACTGACTGGGGGCACAGGGAGGCACACGGGTGCGCTTGCGACCCGGGATATGAGTAGCAGGAGCACCCATAATATATATGTACCTACTAAATAGTATTATTTGAAATCATTCTTTGTTCTCCATTTTTGGGTGGTAATGTGAATAAGTAATGTGAATGTTTGACCATAAGTAGGTAGTTGCCTTTTCATTCACTTTCCCTATTACTATAAAACTTAATAGTATTCTGTTTTAAGTAAAAGTTATGTTTATTATTTGTACCCTAAACTTAAATACTTACAAAATATATATCTAGAGATAAAAAGGTTTTTAAATCATCAATCCAATAATAAAATGTACACATTTATTTATTTGCCATAGTTTGTCTATAGTTTGAAATAATTGCAAATGTATTTAAAGTCTGAAATTATTTATGGATATATTTTGAATATTTCTACATATAATTTTCATCCAGCACAATTTCCAGCTATTCACAGACAATTAAAAAATAATCAGCATGATGCAGATTGCCAGAGTTTGCACTGAATTACAAATTTGTACTTGAAATAAATGCTCTGAAGTGAGTATGAAATGGACAGCATTTAAACTATCTTTCTCGATTGTTTAGTTGGATTCACACTGCGTTTGTTGGGTAACATTTAGACAACATGTATTTATGCAGGACATTCTATGCTATAAAAATATAATTAGATGTACTAGTTCTGTGACTCGCTTGTTTTTTTGGCAGTCTGAACAATATTCTAGTGCTAGACTGCTGAGTGAAACTATCACCTGGCTCTTCAGTTTGGTTCTGGACCGGCAAAGATTAACAAACGCTGACTGCCAAAGCTCTGCCCCTTGCATCCAGAAAGTTTCCTGACTAACACAGAAATATCTTCTATTTGTGTCCCTCAACATTTTTCATTTTTAATGCTATTGTTCGCTATTTCTCTATTTCTGGTAATCCAATACTGGCTTACGTTTTGTGACTACCCCTTTGTACTCCGATTTTGTGCTGTATTTACTATCTACTTTGGACCCGGACATCTGGGAGGGAGGAAACCAAGTTGCTGGCCACTGGTTAGGGTGGAGCCAGTAAGAAGGCAGGGACAGTTTGGGGTCCTCATTTTTAGGGTGCACTGTCCTTTTCTGGCCAGTACAACTTGTTTATACTTATGTAGCCTACTTATTTTCATAATTATTTTACTTGTAATTGTTTTCTGCATTTGTGATGATCACATATTTTCTACAAGATAAAACTTCAATAACTGTGCTGTTAGATTGTATAAACCTGTAAGCTCTTTACAAGATCAGGATACATTTTCTTTTCTAGATTCAAAGAATAAAGGTTCCAATTCAATCACAATAAGCAAACATTTTAAAAGACTCAAGGTATTGGTGTGCAAGACATGTATATAAAATTGCACAAATATACAATTGTATTACATATAACCTTTATTGCTGAAAGTGCAATCAACCTATGAAGAAAGACCATCTATCCACACATAGTGATATTGTTCCATTAAAGACACTTAGCTGCACTTCAGCACCAATAAGTGCTATGGGTCCAGCAGTAATTTGGCTTGATGTTCAATGTTGTTATATGGTCATTAATGGTGTGTAATGATAATGATTGCTTTCTTCTTGAGTGAAGTTTGATGAGCTGCACTAAGCTATCCCACTTCAGGTGCTTAGTGCTGCATTAATTCTTGGGCCTAATGGGGTAGCTTAAAAAACTAATTAAATGTATGATATATTTTTTCAGCTATAACCACAAGAAAAACAATGTGGAATTCAATATCCCAACAGTGTTTAAATTTATATTTAACAGTATCTACATAAATTGATTTTGAGGGTGTTTTTTCTTATTAGTACAATTTTCATTAAATTACAATTACCATATTTTTCGGACTATAAGACGCTTCTTCCTATAGGACTCTCCCCAGATTTAGGCTTCCAAAAAAAGGAAAAATATATTTTACTGTGTTCATTTCTTTCACATATTTCTCTACGGTAGGTGGTTCGCTATCTTTCCAATGGCGAGCAATAATGACCCTTGCAAAAGTAAATAATTTACACAAGAGGACTCTCAGGGAGTAAATCTGATGTTGCATTTCAAGGTAGAGTAAAGCTTGTTCTGCGTTTTCTTTGAGAGGTTTCGCAACCATTTGCCCTAACACCTCATATACTGACTTCAAGGATCTCCTGATTTTGAGGCAACCCCAAAAATATGAAACAAGGAGCCCTTGGAACCAGGAACCCTTGGAATTATTGTGTAAATGCAGTCTGGTATAAAATACCAATGCAACATCATCTTAAGAAAATTTTCTACATGTGTTGCGTATCGAAGGGCTATATGCAGAATTCTTATTACTTTCATCCAGACTTATTCCTCATAGGTGCTTTGCAGGTGCTAGGTGCTTCTGAAATTGTTGTGATTTGCTAAATATCATGCAATTAGAAATATATCAATAAAAAGACCCTTTGTTTCCGAGGACAAAAGCTTATAGAGTTTGGGGTCAAAGCTACCTCTTGTTGCATAAGAGATTTAATCACATGTTTCACTCTATGGTAAAGAAATATATTCTTGTTTGGGAGTTCGAATCTCTTTTGTAGATCAGGGAACAACACTATTTTTCATTGAAAATTGGGAGAGCAAAAATATGCCCTTTCCCTCCATGATTCCATAGTGTTTTTCCCTAAGCTCTCCTCGAATAAGTCTACTGATTTAACCACTTACCAGATATTCCCAATGGTGTACTTGTGTGTAGATATTCCCAGCATTTGTATATAGACCCTTGTGAGGGGGGGGGGGGGTGATTTGGTTCCTTGATACAAGGTGCCAGGAATGTGCCATAAGCTAATTTTTAAGTGTGGAACTACATGAATGTGCTTGTTCTGCTTGACCCATGGTATAACTGCCTCAACCTTTCACGACTTCTGTGATCTAGCTAATATTGCAGCCTGGTAATATGCTTTGATGTCTGGGATGCCTATAACTCCACTTGTCCTAACACCTCATATACTGACTTCCAGAATCTCCTGATTTTGGAGCAACCCAAAAAATATGTAACAAGGAGCCCTTGGAACCAGGAACCCTTGGAATTATTGTGTAAATGCAGTCTGGTATAAAATACCAATGCAACATCATCTTAAGAAAATGTTCTACATATGTTGCGTATCGGAAGGCCATATGCAAAATTCTTATTACTTTCATCCAGCCTTATTCCTCATACCTTCCCTTTATCCCTTTCAGAGTATAGCCATTTATCTCACATACTGATGGCCATGTGCCGATAGTACTCATCTCACAGAAACTTTGTGATGAGCAAACATTCTTCATTTTTTCAAATTTTTGCTAAGAACCTATCATTCTGCCCTTCACCTCTATTCAGGTCTATTCCAATCTAATATCCTCTCTCCCTAAGAATTCTAAACAGTTCTTTGCTACTCTTCACTCTTTACTAACACTAAAGGTGCAGCCATGCTGGTTGTCACCTTTTGTAACTGTCTACTAATTGGTCTTCCACTCACTAAACTCTCTCATCTATAATCTATTCTTAATGCAGCAGTCAGGCTTGTCTTTCAGACCAAATTCTACATGGTTGCCTCCAGTCTGTGCCAGTCACTTGTTGCCTATCTTCTTCTGAATACAGTTTACAATAATTACCTTTATTCACAAAACTGACACTGCACAATCCTGCACCTCTCTGCCTCTCTTCTCTCCTCTCAGTCTATTGCCCAACCCATGATCGCCCATCTGCCAGTGATCTTAGATTATTGTATTACTTAATTCAAACTTCCCACTCACATCTCAAGGACTTCTCCCAAACTGAACCAATTCTCTGGAATGCCCTACCTCAGACTATTAGACTAATATCAAACCTACAAAGCTTCAAACATGCTTTTAAAACCCATCTCTTTAGTCAAGCCTGTCACATTCCTTAACTGAAACTCCAACTTTCTTTTAACTAACCCATCTTGTTTACTCCTTCCATCTGTTATCTGGTAAACACCACATATAACCTTCTCTGCAGCCTCTTTTGCTTTGAACTCTGTATATAAGAGGGCCACTGATCACTGATCCTATTGTTCCATATGACTATGTTTTTACTCTGTATTGTCTTATTTTATTTCTACATGTCCCTCATAATTTCTAAAGTGCTACACAATATGATGGCTGAAATAAAGATTATTATTGTTAAATACCATTTTTACTACACAGATATGGCATCAGGACCAGTCTACATAGATACAGGGCAAGAATAATACATTTAAATTGAATTCTAAAATACTTATTGGAAATATCACTTTCTTACACATGAGTGGCAGGTTTGACTATTAACAGTCATTTTCCTTTTTGTGGATATAAAACATGAAAAATGTATGCATCTTTGTTTCATTTTAATAAACTAATATTACTAATAATAGTTTGAAAACTGCCACTGTCTCTCCTGCTGTCAGCTGCAGTGACAGTGCTTGCTGTCTGTTATAGAAAATAGCACTGGTACGGAGGGAGCTGACAACAAAACCACATGCAAGGCAGTTAGGGAAACTGAAATTGTCTTATCAGGCTGTGAAAATGATGATAATGTCTGATTCGCATTGTGAAAAATGAGTGAAATGATGAGGAAAAAGAACAATATTTCTCCTCCGACTGATCATAGTGTTCACTTGACACTTCTCTGACAAATAAGTTATTGATTGTCACTAAAACACCTCCTGACTTCCAAGTTAACGTTACTGAAGAAAAGACAGGGTTGGAAGAAACACTGGAAGGAGCAATATCTTATAGAAGGGCTGCCATAAAACTGCATGTAGCAAGAATTCCCCATAACTTTGAGAAATCATTAATTTTAATCTTATAGACTTAGAAGGTTTGAGCAAGTAACTGTCATAAACCAGGCATCAAACTTGATCACCATGTTGTAAGGCGCATCACTATATTTAGAAAGGCATGGTGCCCTAGTGCAGCAATACACCTCTGCATTTTGGGATAAACACTCTATTAATTTGGAGGTCATTTTTTAAATTTAGGTAAACGGGTGTTTGACATAAAAGAGGGAATTCTAGAAAGGATAATTCATACCCTACCTGAGTGTGCTGGTAATTTTGTGGTATAAAATATGGTGACAGGTTCGTATAAAATAATTTAATTTAGCGTGGACAAAAAGAAAATATGTTTTTCAAAAGATTTTCACCGAACCTGTTGGTTGAACAGTTTCTAATAATACACTGCAGTGCTCCTATGAACACATGCAAAACAGTAAAAAAGGAAGTGATTTATATAACAATAGCAGAGGTCCAGTTAAATACAAAATTTAATTTGTAATTTTCGAAGTTTTAAACTCTGCTTTTCTGGCAGATAGAGATACCACCCAAATAACTTCATAACTAATATTTCCTGAATGTCTGCTTTATGTAAGTTTTTCTTTATGCTTTCTAACATTATTCTAGGATGTTAAGAGGAGTAGAATTGATTGACATTTTTCACATTTTTATAAAAAATCACCAAACCTATATTTACAGGGACCTGCTCAACTTTTTAAGTGACTTTCAGAGGCCTAAATAATGGTTAAAACTACATAAATTACCCCATTATAGAAACTAAACACTTCAATGAAAAACCATGGTTAAGAAGTTTGTTAACCCTTTTTTGGACAGTACAGGCAGACATACGGACCTCTGGATGTTGGTAATTTACTGTACTTTAGCCTTAGGCTACAATGATCGGCTGTAACAGTTATCAATGGTGTCTGCAATTAAGATTTATTGTTAATCCTGGCTCGTATGACAACCCAAAAGTTTTAAAATCCGATTGTCACAGCGACCTAAACTGTACAATCATAAAATATACAGTTCCGACGTACATACAAATTCAACTTAAGAACAAACCTAAAGGACCTATTTTTTAAAGATAGATTACAAAAAATTACAAAAATCTCCACAAAGTTTAATATCCAATGTCTCCCGAGTGAACCGACACCCCATATGTGGTGGTAAACTACTATATGGGCACTTGACAAGATATAGAATGAAAGGAGCGCCATTCAGAGCAGAGCAGATCTTTCCTTTCATTTTTAATATCAGATCAGTGCGAATTCATACGCTGATGGAGTCTCTGGCCTGTTTACCCAACAAAAAAGGCCTGTGATTTGACACTGTTGACACAACATAAGGTATACCACATTAGAAGACCTGCAGGAAAAGGTCCCCTTGATCTGATGTACCTGCTGTGATTGATGTACAGGTACCTGGTCACCCGTGCAAATGTTCTGACACGTTTTACACCTGCTTTGCAGGCAGGGTGAGGTACCATTTTATGATGGAGGTCTCAGGGCTCTCCTGACAACAAGTTGTTTCAGGTTTGGGGTACTTTGGCCTCCTGTTGGGTCTCCTCATATGTGAATAAATGGGCTTTGTTGATTGCCACCCTGTTGTAAATAAGATGTCCCTGTATTTATCAATCTGTTGTTTTAAAGGTTTTTTTTTAAATATCCTTTGATGATCACTGCCTAGTGTGTATAAAATGCTGTGAATTTTCAGTTTCATGCAAAACATTATGTTTGATGAGGAGAACTAGTATTCTCAAAAGCTCACCATCAAATATACTCAGTTAGCCTCAAAATGGTATCGCCTGATTTCTTCACTCTTCTTCTGCTCTCCATGGCTAAGCATGCAGATTGATGGACAAACATTTTACAGTCAGACTCAAAAGGGTTCTGACTGCAGGAGTGATCAAGCAACCCACAGTACTTGGCTAACCCCAGGGATGCCATGAAGAGGATTAGATCATGCTGGTATCCCCTTATACGCTGCAGTCGTTTAAGGGGTTAACACCCGTGAATTGAGGCAGCTCCATTTGTGAGGTTTTGTCAGCTGACCTCTGATTACCTCTGCTGTTCCAGTCTTGTTCCAGAGTATGCATTATACACACGTTATATGTTATTTACTAGTAATTCTCGACTAACTCCTGACTATCAGGGGTTTTGTTATGTCCTAATATTGTATTGTACTGATGTGATAGGAGAAAAATTACATAATCTATTTGTCTGTGTGACCTTGTTTTCAATGCTGAAATTAGATCAAAATGACATAAAATATTTGTACACCAATTCAAAATAACTCCATCAAAGACTTCTTTACAATTACTCTTATGAAAGTATCTCCTCTGGCTCTGCAGCCTCAGCATGAAAAGTTACACTAAAAATCACTTTAAAGACATTTCCTTTTATATAGTTGAAAGGAGTTGTTTAATCTTAGTATATTAATTGTAAGGGGTAAGTAGTTGGGCTTCTCCCATATTTAACCTTATAGTGAAACATTTTAGAAGCTGCATGTTGAGGCCAACTTGCATTTACACAACTTGAATGACAGAAGTTGCTTCCAAAATAAAATGAAATATTTGGCATTTTAATAGTTTAACTTAAACATGTTGCCGCTTTAGGATGTACTTTTATAACATAGAGAATGGCTGATCACGCTTCATGTCCTAATTCTATGTCCTGGACCCGATGACAGTATTCTACTGCTGATAACCCCAAGTAGCAATGATGGTTGTAGCAAGCACTTTTGGTGGGCATCTGCACTATGGTAACCCTGGTATTTGAGCTAAGACCCCAGAGCTGTCCATAGTAAATGCCTGTAAGGCAGTGAGCCAACCTTTGTTTTGCAGGGCCCATGTTAGGGGACCACAAAGTCAGCATTTGCTCAAGGAAGACCCCCTGTCCTATAGGGTCTCACTGCATGTAAAAGTTTTAGGGCATAGCATGTATTGCTCCTTTAATACCAACTGGTTGAATGGCCGGGTGAAGATGCTTATTATTTATGCCTTGCCTATGTATCTATTATCTATCTAGTTATCTATCTACTATGATTTGCCTATTTCCTATCTATATATCTGTCTGTCTAACCAGTTATCTATTTAATACTTAGTTTTTTTTCTATCTATTTATCTATAAATTTAATAAACCTACAAAGCATCACTATTGCAGGGTATTAATATATTCAAGCAATCAAATGATTGCATGTTCATGTCCCATAGAGGGACAATTGAAAGAGTAAAAAAAAATGTTTTTAAATAAAAATTATCTAATAAATTAATTTAAAAAAGCCCCCCAAATCCCATCACATTACACTCACATGTAAAACAAAAAAGTGAAAAACGCAATACAAACCCCACATATAGGTTTTTGCCTACATATTTCAAATCCCATTATAAACAATTATTATCCCCAAACAGTTAACATCTTAAATGTTATTTAGTAACAAATGTGGGTGGTAAAACTATCTGCCTGAAATGAGATAATTTCCAATTGAATATTTAAAATTTTCAAAAGATTTCACCATTTGTTTTTTTTAAATAAATAAATGCAATACTTATCACTACCACTAGTATGAAGTACACATGAGGGACATTTACTCAAGGATCCAGGTACCGTGACTGAATATTTGTTAACCATGGCCTTATTTCTTTTAAAATCAACTCTAAATATATGCTGATGAGCCAGAAGAATTCTGGGTGGTGTTACTGTATTGTAGCTTCACATGTACATGTCTCAACTTTCCACATTGTTCCTTCAGCACCTCCCCCTACATCTATCTGCTATAATCTCACTGCAGCAGAGGAAGGTTCAGTGCACAGTAGAAGGGGATGTGCTCCTTGAACACTGTAAACAGCATCTGAATCTGCAGCATATAGGGGCTCTGGTAACAGCACCAAGAGCCCTTCAGGCTCATTAGCCTAATTTTAAATGTTGATTTTAGAATGAAGGAGGCCATGGATAACAAATATAAGAAGATTACACTGTCACAGCGCCTGGATTTATGAGTAAATGTCCCTGGTTTATCATGCCGGATTTTGATATATTGTATATTGCAGCAAACACTTACTGGTAACACCTTTCAAAAAGATGGCTTTGTGAAGATAGCTGCTCCCCATGATGTCATTGGGGGAAGGGGGTATTCGATAAGTTGCCATGACAGCCTTTAGAAGACCCGTGATTGTCTGTTTTTCACCTATTCATTACAATGTGCCATTTTAAAAAAATATGAATTCTATAAAAAGTGATCAAAAGGTTGTACAGTCCTAAGATTAGAAGCATTGAAAACGTCATCAAAAGTCACAAAAAAAGGAAACATCCTACAGCTCTGTACACCAAAGTATGAAAAAGTTATTAGTGCCAGAAGATGACAAAATATTTTTTGTACATTTTTGTAAATGTATGAAAACATTACAAAACCTTTACAAATTTGGTATCCCCGTGATCGTACTGACCCAAAGAATAAAGTAGACATGTCATTTGGAGCGAACAGTGAAAGACTTAAAATCCAAGCCCACAAGAATATGGCGGAAATAATTTTTTTTTCACCAATTTCACTGCATTTGGAATTTTTTTTCCCACTTCCCAGTACACGGCATGGAATATAAAATACCATCACAATCAACTGCAATTTGTTAAACAGAAAACAAGCCATCAAACAGCTCTGTACATGGAAAGATTAAAAAGTTATAGATTTTTGAAGGTGGGGAGAGAAAAATGGAAAGCAAAAATGAAAAAGGGCCTCGGCGTTAAGGTGTTAATGTATTTTTCATGCAACAATATACAATCGTTGTGTCATATTTATTGATAAAGGACTGGACCATAGGTATTGGGTAGAGATGAGCGAGCACTAAAATGCTCGGGTACTCGTTATTCGAGACGAACTTTTCCCGATGCTCGAGTGCTCGTTTCGAGTAACGAGCCCCATTGAAGTCAATGGGAGACTCGAGCATTTTTCAAGGGGACCAAGGCTCTGCACAGGGAAGCTTGGCCAAACACCTGGGAACCTCAGAAAAGGATGGAAACACCACGGAAATGGACAGGAAACAGCAGGGGCAGCATGCATGGATGCCTCTGAGGCTGCTTAATCGCACCATTATGCCAAAATTATGGGCAACAGCATGGCCATGACAGAGTGACAGAATGAAGCTAGATAGCATCTAAAACATCCAATAATTGACCCTGACACTATAGGGGACGGCATGCAGAGGCAGCGGCAGCAGCGGAAGGCTAGAGAGTGGCATGGCGACATACCCTAAATGGACTCAGGCTTCAAACCAATGGGTAGCAGAGAGGAACCAAAGAAGGTGAGCAAGAAGCGCTCAAATAATATTGGTACATGATAAAAGTTTGCCAGTATATTTTGTGGATTACACAGCAGGGTGGCGACAAAGTTAACATGGAAGCCATGAAAACAATCCAAAATTCTGCCTGACACAGCTCGTTTGATAAGGGGACGATGTATGGAGGCAGTGAACTAGTAGTAGATTAAAGGTACTGCAGTTAAAACTATGTTAGTTGGTTCTTGGCATGGAGCTGGCGCTCCGCTGCCAGGCGAGCTTTCGCCAATCCAAGCCCCTGTCTCTAGGCTACTCCCCAAACAGCACTTCTAAGAACCTTTCGGATAAGATCAAGTGTAGTAGCGTTCTTATAAGTTTGGGATATGGCGGGTGAGGGGAATGTAAACATCTGCGCAAGAAGCGCTGAAATAATATCCGTAAATGAAAAAAGTTTTCCAGTATATTTTGTGGCTTACACAGCAGGGTGGCGACAAAGTTAACAAGTTTGATGTGGAATGCCCTGCAATAGCTCTTGGGCGGTGTGCCTTTTATCACCTAGGCTCAGCAGTTTGAGCACCGCCTGCTGTCGCTTAGCAACGGCACTGCTGCTGTGCCTAGAGCTACCGACTGATGGCGCCATGCCCACGGATGGTAATTCGGAGGAGGAGGAGGTGGAGGAGGGGTGGGAGGATTTGGAGGTATAGTAGGCCTTTGAGACCTGGACCGAGGTAGGCCCCGCAATCCTCTGCGTCGGCAGTATATGACCAGCCCCAGGGTCAGACTCGGTCCCAGCCTGCACCAAGTTAAGTGTAGTAGCGTTCTTATAAGTTTGGGATATGGCGGGTGAGGGGAATGTAAACAGATGCGCAAGAAGCGCATGATGCGCATGGAGCTGGCGCTCCGCTGCTAGGCGAGCTTTCGCCAATCCAAGCCCCTGTCTCTAGGCTACTCCCCAAACAGCACTTCTAAGAACCTTTTGTATAAGATCAAGTGTAGTAGCGTTCTTATAAGTTTAGGATATGGCGGGTGAGGGGAATGTAAACAGATGCGCAAGAAGCGCATGATGCGCATGGAGCTGGCGCTCCGCTGCTAGGCGAGCTTTCGCCAATCCAAGCCCCTGTCTCTAGGCTACTCCCCAAACAGCACTTCTAAGAACCTTTTGTATAAGATCAAGTGTAGTAGCGTTCTTATAAGTTTAGGATATGGCGGGTGAGGGGAATGTAAACAGATGCGCAAGAAGCGCATGATGCGCATGGAGCTGGCGCTCCGCTGCTAGGCGAGCTTTCGCCAATCCAAGCCCCTGTCTCTAGGCTACTCCCCAAACAGCACTTCTAAGAACCTTTTGTATAAGATCAAGTGTAGTAGCGTTCTTATAAGTTTAGGATATGGCGGGTGAGGGGAATGTAAACAGATGCGCAAGAAGCGCTGAAATAATATCCGTAAATGGTAAAAGTTTGCCAGTGTATTTTGTGGATAACACAGCAGGGTGGCGACAAAGTTAACAACTTTGATGTGGAATCCATGAAAACAACCCAAATTTCGGCCTGACAAACCTCGTTTGATAAAGGGACGATGTATGGAGGCAGCTATATGGACGACTTTTGGAGGTAGCAATGGAGACAACGTGTGGAGGCTGCTATGGAGACAATTCAATTTGGATAGTGCCTGTATGTGGCAGTCCAAAAAATTTTTCAAACCAGAGGAGCAGGTAGGTGGCCCTCCAGAAAAATGGAATAGATTGAGTGCCTGTATGTGGCAGTCCAAAAAAATTTTCAAACCAGAGGAGCAGGTAGGTGGCCCTCCAGAAAAATGGAATAGATTGAGTGCCTGTATGTGGCAGTCCAAAAATTTTTTCAAACCAGAGGAGCAGGTAGGTGGCCCTCCAGAAAAATGGAATAGATTGAGTGCCTGTATGTGGCAGTCCCAAAAAATTGTTTAAAACAGAGGACCGGAAAGGTGGCCCTCCAGAAAAATTGAATAGATTGAGTGCCTGTATGTGGCACTCCCAAAAATTGTTTAAAACAGAGGACCGTGTCGGTGGCCCTCCAGAAAAATTAAATGCATAAAGTACTATACCTAGAGCCAGTGGGCCCTGTCAAAAAACAGCCAGTTTCCTCTGCTTTACTGTAGAAAGAGGAGGAGAAGGAGGAAAATGAGGAGGAGGAGGAGTGGATAAATTATTCAGGTTGAGCTTCCTTCACCTGCTGGAGATTTGAAATTAGGAGAAATCCATGCTTTATTCATCTTGATAAGCGTCAGCCTGTCAGCGCTGTCAGTCGACAGGCGTGTACGCTTATCGGTGATGATGCCACCAGCTGCACTGAAAACCCGCTCTGACAAGACGCTAGCGGCAGGGCAGGCAAGAACCTCCAAGGCGTAGAGCGCCAGTTCGTGCCACATGTCCAGCTTTGAAACCCAGTAGTTGTAGGGAGCTGTGTGATCATTTAGGACGATGGTATGGTCAGCTACGTACTCCCTCACCATCTTTCTGTAAAGATCAGCCCTACTCTGCCGAGACTGGGGACAGGTGACAGTGTCTTGCTGGGGTGACATAAAGCTGGCAAAAGCCTTGTAAAGCGTACCCTTGCCAGTGCTGGACAAGCTGCCTGCTCGCCTACTCTCCCTCGCTACTTGTCCCGCAGAACTACGCACTCTGCCGCTAGCGCTGTCAGAAGGGAAATACTGTTTCAGCTTGTGCACCAGGGCCTGCTGGTATTCATGCATTCTCACACTCCTTTCCTCTCCAGGGATGAGAGTGGAAAGATTTTGCTTGTACCGTGGGTCCAGGAGAGTGAACACCCAGTAATCGGTGCTGGAATAAATTCTTTGAACGCGAGGGTCACGGGATAGGCAGCCTAGCATGAAATCTGCCATATGCGCCAGAGTACCAACGCGTAAGAATTCACTCCCCTCACTGGCCTCACTGTCCATTTCCTCCTCCTCCAACTCCTCCAACTCCTCTTCTTCTGCCCATACACGCTCAACAGTGTAGGACTCAACAATGGTCCCCTCTTGTGTCTCGCCAACATTCTCCTCCTCTTCCTCCTCATCCTCCTCCACCTCCACCTCCTCCGATATGCGCTGAGAAACAGACCTAAGGGTGCTTTGGCTATCAACAAGGGAATCTTCTTCCCCTGTCTCTTGTGAGGAGCGCAAAGCTTCCGACTTCATGCTGACCAGAGAGTTTTTCAACAGGCCAAGCAGCGGGATGGTGAGGCTGATGATGGCGGCATCGCCACTGACCATCTGTGTTGACTCCTCAAAGTTACTCAGCACCTGACAGATATCAGACATCCACGTCCACTCCTCATTGTAGACTTGAGGAAGCTGACTGACCTGACTACCAGTTCTGGTGGAAGTTGACATCTGGCAGTCTACAATCGCTCGGCGCTGCTGGTAAACTCTGGATAACATGGTCAGTGTTGAATTCCACCTCGAGGGCACGTCGCACAACAGTCGGTGAGCGGGCAGTTGGAGGCGGCGCTGCGCTGCCCTGAGAGTGGCAGCATCTGTGCTGGACTTCCTGAAATGCGCACAGATGCGGCGCACCTTCGTGAGCAAATCAGACAGATTGGGGTATGTCTTGAGGAAACGCTGAACTATCAGATTTAACACATGGGCCAGGCATGGCACATGTGTCAGTCTGCCGAGTTGCAGAGCCGCCACCAGGTTACGGCCGTTGTCACACACAACCATGCCTGGCTTCAGGTTCAGCGGTGCCAGCCACAGATCAGTCTGCGCCGTGATGCCCTGTAATAGTTCTTGGGCGGTGTGCCTTTTATCGCCTAGGCTCAGCAGTTTGAGCACCGCCTGCTGTCGCTTAGCGACGGCACTGCTGCTGTGCCTAGAGCTACCGACTGATGGCGCCATGCCCACGGATGGTCGTTCGGAGGAGGAGGTGGAGGAGGGGTGGGAGGAGGAGGAGGCATAGTAGGCCTCAAACACCTGGACCGAGGTAGGCCTCGCAATCCTCGGCGTCGGCAGTATATGACCAGCCGCAGGGTCACACTCGGTCCCAGCCTCCACCAAGTTAACCCAATGTGCCGTCAGAGATATATAGTGGCCCTGCCCGGCAGCACTCATCCACGTGTCCGTGGTCAGGTGGACCTTGTCAGAAACGGCGTTGGTCAGGGCACGGATTATGTTGTCTGACACGTGCTGGTGCAGGGCTGGGACGGCACATCGGGAAAAGTAGTGGCGGCTGGGGACCGAATACCGAGGGGCGGCCGCCGCCATGAGGCTGCGAAAGGCCTCGGTCTCTACTAGCCTATAGGGCAGCATCTCCAGGCTTAGCAATCTGGAGATGTGCACATTAAGGGCTTGGGCGTGCGGGTGGGTTGCACTATATTTGCGTTTCCGCTCCAGCGTCTGGGGTATGGAGAGCTGAACGCTGGTGGATGCTGTGGAGGATCGTGGAGGTGACGATGGGGTTTTTGTGGCAGGGTCCTGGGCAGGGGGCTGACTATCAGCTGACATAGGGGAAGGAGCAGTGGTGTGCACGGCCGGAGGTGAACGCGCTTGTTGCCACTGAGTGGGGTGTTTAGCATTCATATGCCTGCGCATACTGGTGGTAGTTAAGCTAGTAGTGGTGGAACCCCTGCTGATCCTGGTTTGGCAAATGTGGCACACCACAGTCCGTCGGTCATCCGGTGTTTCCTTAAAGAACCTCCAGACTTCTGAAAATCTAGCCCTCGCCGCAGGAGCCCTCGCCACGGGAGCTTCACTAGTTGACACATTTGGGGCTGATGCACCAGCTCTGGCCCTGCCTCTCCGTCTGGCCCCACCACTGCCTCTTCCAACCTGTTCTGGTCGAGGACTCTCCTCCGTCTCAGAAGCACTGTGTTCACCCGGCCTCTCAACCCAGCTTGGGTCTGTCACCTCATCATCCTCCGATCCCTCAGTCTGCTCCCCCCTCGGACTTCCTGCCCTGACAACAACTTCCCCACTGTCTGACAACCGTGTCTCCTCATCGTCGGACACCTCTTTACACACTTCTTCCACTACGTCAACAAGGTCATCATCACCCACAGACTGCGACTGGTGGAAAACCTGGGCATCGGAAAATTGCTCATCAGCAACCGGACAAGTGGTTTGTGACTGTGGGAAGGGTCCAGAAAACAGTTCCTCAGAGTATGCCGGTTCAAATGGCAAATTTTGCTGGGAGGGGGCAGACTGGGGGGGAGGAGGCTGAGGTGCAGGAGCTGGAGGAGTGCCGATTTCGGTGACATGGGTGGACTGCGTGGAAGACTGACTGGTGGACAAATTGCTCGAAGCATTGTCGGCAATCCACGACATCACCTGTTCGCACTGTTCTGGCCTCAACAGTGCTCTACCACGATTCCCAGTAACTTCAGACATGAACCTAGGGAGTGTAGCTCTGCGGCGTTCCCCTGCTCCCTCATAAGCAGGTGGTGTCTCACCCCGCCCAGGACCACGGCCTCTGACCCCTGCAGTAGTTGGACGCCCACGTCCCCGCCCTCGTCCTCTACCCCTAGCCCTCGGGTTAAACATTTTGAAAATGAGAGTTATAACTTGTATTTTTTTTTTAACTTTTTTTTTTTTTTGTTTTTTTTTTGTGTTTTTTAGTTTTTAAAACCAAACGATGCTATCCTATTGCTATGGCTATTTTCTAGCCAAGTATTACAGCACACTACTATGCCAGATGAGATGACGCTGAGTTATGAAAAAAATAAACGTAAAATAAAAAAGGAAATGGCAGACTGTGCCTAATTGAAATACAACCCCGGGCCCAAATAAATTTTCCCACTTCGGTCTTTGCGATGGATATGTGAGTCACTAAAACACAGTGGTCGCAAGTCTGACTCCAAATTGCTCCCAATTTGATAGTAGATGCACTGCAGCAAGTACAGCCACCAGCAGATCAACCAGAAATCAAATATATATAACGCTACTGTAGGCGTAATTAAGACGTTTGTATTCTCCTATGGCTATTTTCTAGCCAAGTATTACAGCACACTACTATGCCAGATGAGATGACGCTGAGTTATGAAAAAAATAAACGTAAAATAAAAAGAAACTGGCAGACTGTGCCTAATTGAAATACAACCCCGGGCCCTAATAAATTTTCCCACTTCGGTCTTTGCGATGGATATGTGCGTCACTAAAACACAGTGGTCGCAAGTCTGACTCCAAATTGCTCCCAATTTGATAGTAGATGCACTGCAGCAAGTACAGCAGATCAACCAGAAATCAAATATATATAACGCTACTGTAGGCGTAAGTAAGCCGTTTGTATTCTCCTATGGCTATTTTCTAGCCAAGTATTACAGCACACTACTATGCCAGATGAGATGACGCTGAGTTATGAAAAAAATAAACGTAAAATAAAAAGAAACTGGCAGACTGTGCCTAATTGAAATACAACCCCGGGCCCTTATAAATTTTCCCACTTCGGTCTTTGCGATGGATATGTGCGTCACTAAAACACAGTGGTCGCAAGTCTGACTCCAAATTGCTCCCAATTTGATAGTAGATGCACTGCAGCAAGTACAGCAGATCAACCAGAAATCAAATATATATAACGCTACTGTAGGCGTAAGTAAGCCGTTTGTATTCTCCTATGGCTATTTTCTAGCCAAGTATTACAGCACACTACTATGCCAGATGAGATGACGCTGAGTTATGAAAAAAATAAACGTAAAATAAAAAGAAACTGGCAGACTGTGCCTAATTGAAATACAACCCCGGGCCCTAATAAATTTTCCCACTTCGGTCTTTGCGATGGATATGTGCGTCACTAAAACACAGTGGTTGCAAGTCTGACTCCAAATTGCTCCCAATTTGATAGTAGATGCACTGCAGCAAGTACAGCCACCAGCAGATCAACCAGAAATCAAATATATATAACGCTACTGTAGGCGTAATTAAGACGTTTGTATTCTCCTATGGCTATTTTCTAGCCAAGTATTACAGCACACTACTATGCCAGATGAGATGACGCTGAGTTATGAAAAAAATAAACGTAAAATAAAAAGAAACTGGCAGACTGTGCCTAATTGAAATACAACCCCGGGCCCTAATAAATTTTCCCACTTCGGTCTTTGCGATGGATATGTGCGTCACTAAAACACAGTGGTCGCAAGTCTGACTCCAAATTGCTCCCAATTTGATAGTAGATGCACTGCAGCAAGTACAGCCACCAGCAGATCAACCAGAAAACAAATATATATAACGCTACTGTAGGCGTAATTAAGACGTTTGTATTCTCCTATGGCTATTTTCTAGCCAAGTATTACAGCACACTACTATGCCAGATGAGATGACGCTGAGTTATGAAAAAAATAAACGTAAAATAAAAAGAAACTGGCAGACTGTGCCTAATTCTACTCAAACCCCTAATAAATTTTCCCACTTTGGTGTTTGAGGTGGATATGTGTGTCACTAAGAGCTAAACACAACGGTAGCAAGTCCCCCTGCTAATTCCTCACAATATGGTACTAGCTGCAAATAAAAAAAAAAATATATATATAACGTTATTGTAGCCCTAAGAAGGGCTGTTGGGTTCTTTTAGAATCACTCCTGCCTAACAGTAAGCTAATAGAACACCCTAACGCTTTCCCTGAGCAGCAGCAGCTCTCTCCCTAGCGGCATCCAGACAGAGAATGATCCGAGCAGCGCGGGCAGCGGCTAGTCTATCCCAGGGTCACCTGATCTGGCCAGCCAACCACTGCTATCTACGTGTAAGGGTACCACGTCATGCTGGGTGGAGTGCAGAGTCTCCTGGCTTGTGATTGGCTCTGTTTCTGGCCGCCAAAAAGCAAAACGGCGGGAGCTGCCATTTTCTCGAGCGGGCGAAATACTCGTCCGAGCAACGAGCAGTTACGAGTACGCTAATGCTCGATCGAGCATCAAGCTCGGACGAGTATGTTCGCTCATCTCTAGTATTGGGCTATTGTTTAGTCTAACCATCATATTATAAATAAACTGTATCAGTTCTAGAATCCATATTATTTTACTGCATATTTGATACTTTAGAGAATATGACACGTTATCACTAAACTTTCTAATCCTATTCAAAGCAGGTATCTGCTATACTAGGACCACATAGGCTAAAATAATTTAAGAAACACATGCATACTAAATGATCCTTGAGCTACAATCATATTTTTCATAATCAGACCTGCATTCATTCTATGATGCTGAGTTATAATTGTTACACTTACAAAATGAGAACAGGCTGTATACTTTGCATTTTAGATGTGATCAATCTGCATTTAATCAAGAACTCAGAAGGGTATTTTACTCAGTGGTGTGACATAATTTAGGGTTGAGTCTCAGGCTCTTGGCTACAGGAACACATTGGTCATTACAGACAAAAGGATATGATCCAATGTAATTAAATAGCACACAATCTGACACCGCCATCAACCGTTTACTTGCTGCTGTGTAACAAAACTTTGGTTCTTTTAATATAAACTTGAAATATTGATTTATAAAATAGTTACACAGGACATGTTCTGTACAAATACACTGGTATAAGAAGAAACTTTGAATACAGTTCTACCGTATTATACCCTAATGTCCCATTCCATTGATTAGTGCCAGATGCCACTGAGCATTGTACATTAAAGCACTACTGTAATGTTAATTGACAAAAAATAGTTTTAGCACAGCTGGGAAAAACCTTTGACAACAATTCCAACAACACATGTATAATGCTTCTGGCTTCTTCCTATCCTGAGTTACAACCTGATATACATCGGCTCTGTCTATAAAATCCTCTCAGCTTCTCCTGATGTTGGTGGGACTTCCCTGTTGTGACATCATCTAAGAGCACTTAGGTCAGAGCACTTAGGACACACTCAGCCCAGCCAATAAGGAAACATAATCAGTTTTTCTGCTACTGACATCTAGGCATGGGAGACACAGCTGACAGCACAGAGCACTGGAGCTCTGCATCATAGTAAGAGATGATTATACAGTAATCTACTATACCACAAAGAAAAAGATTTATTTAAACATTTCACCTACATTCAATTTTTTATTTTTGATTTTATTTTTTTGCCATTACGGAAGCTGCCCCCTTTATGCAGACCACCCCATTCCTGTGCAAAGAGGTTTCACTGTATATAAAATGTGCCATGTGTGCATGATCTCATAACCATTCATTAGAATTGATGGGGAGCCTGAACTCTGTCTTTACTTGTGCATTCAAACTTCCAGACATACACAATTCTGCTACATTTAAACTGTCAAACACAACTATCTCTGCTACAGTACATAGAATTGGGCAGTATGATATGCAGAGAATTCCACCCAGACTGCAGCATGCTTATAATTGGATGACCTGAAGTAGTCACATGCTTGTGACATCACTCAAGGTCCTGGAGTTTTGTACATGCTAGCAATTATGAAGACTGATATTCTCCTGCACCTAGCAGGCTACAGATTGTCTCTTAATGCCCCCCAACACAATCCAACCACCCTCCTTTCCTTTCCAGAGTACAGATGCTGATTCCCATGGCAATCCAAACAAAGGCAGGGAGTGCAGCCAAGATGACAAGGTAAAAACCCTGCTAGCAGAAAAAAGGTTGCAGATAGCTAATAAAGTAAATTAGAGAATTGCTTACATTAGTTTAGTGTTCTTTCTTTTAGCTCTAGAATCTGCAAACTTGTGGTCACTTTTATATTTTTGGCATACTTAGTAGGAGCAGGAGAGGTTTGATAGTTTCTTTATCTTTTACATATAGTAAATTGAAAACAATACTGGTTAAGCAATGGAAATCAAATTGATAAATGTTATCAAGATAAAAACTTCAAAAAAGAAATGGAACCCAATGATTTCCCAAAGCATTGATAAGAAATTATCAATCATATAAGTGATTTATTGCCCTTTGGAAACTCTAAGCATCCTTTTTATAATCTCTAGATGTTTAATCAAGGTCATACTGCAATGATGCCTGACTTTATTGTGCAATGCATATCATTTCCAAGCCAAGTATCAGACAATGGCCAGGCATCTTTATTTACCTATAAAAACTGAGCCTTTTCCACCAGATGGATAAGTAAATTATACAGCATATTGGCTGAAGGGTAAGCATAATGTGTAGCATGTGGATACTCTCTGTCACGGGTGCTCCCGCGATCCTTGTCTTGGATCGCGGACGCATCCATGCTCCTCCGTGTGCTCCCGCTGCAGCCCGGTCACTGACCTCTCCTGGCTCCTGCTCTTCCCCGGCCTGCTGTGCGAGTGCGTCCCCGCCTCCTAGGGCGCTCGCGCGGCTCCTGCTGAAAATTTAAAGGGCCAGCGCACCACTAATTGGTGCACTGGCTGAACACCTCACCTTTAAGAATCCTGCCTCTTCCTGTGTCCCCTGCCAGATCTTTGTGCCTCACAGCCTAAGAGAAAGGTTCCTGGTGATTATTCCTGCGTTCCTGTGTATTCCTGCGTTCTTGTGTATTCCTGCTTTCCTGTGTGTCTCCGCTCCCGAGTCCTGTGTAGCCGTGTAACCCGAGTTCCTCCGTCTTGCTGTGTTCCATGTGCCTGTGTTCCCGTTCCCACCTGCCTGGACCTCCCATTGCTGACCCCAGATTTGGACTTGACCTTGCATCTCTGCCGCCTGCCCTGACCCTGAGCCTGGACTTGACTACAACATTGTCTTCTGCTAAGGTACCTCGACCTCGGCTGCCACCGCAGGTTAGTCGCACCTGGGAACAACCTGGTGGTATCCTGCCGCAGCAAGTCCAACCCGCTTTGCGGCGGGCTCTGGTGAAACCAGGTGCCACTTGGATTCCGGTCCCATGTGTCGGCTAGTTCCATCTCCCGCAGTGGTCCAGAGGATCCACTGATCCTGACACTCTCATAGTTATACAGGTACACTATGGATTGTATTACATACAGTATAATGAAATTGTTGTAATTTCTATTCCCAAGGTGATCTAGTAATTGATTACATTTTCCTTATTTTTAGTGATGCCTCCTCACTTTTAAGTAAGAATATGAACATATCTGTAATGTATTGTATTGTTATGCTGACTTATTTGTTCAAGTGTGGTGGCTATTTCCAGCTGATGGAGAGGTCTCTGGAATTTATAAAGATGCGGCTTATTGTGTTACCCTGACATAGTCTATGATAAATTGGCACATTGAGGAATCTCTTCCCTGGCCCACCATATGCCCTTTCCTGGTCCACCCTATGCCCTTTCCTGGTCCACTTTTTATCCTTCCCCAGTCCACCCGCTGCCTATCCTTGTCATGTCTTTACTCATCAAGACCACTTGCTGTGAGTGTAGTTTTTTCATGCCTTTTATGCCAAAAAGCTGCCATACTACAGATGGTAAATGACCCCCTCTGAGTTTGCTTCTTTTCATAAGAGACTGAATGGACACTTTACAAGTAGAAGCCACCATTCTCATTCTGGTCATTTCAAAAAGTGAGAAAGTAAGTATGATATAATCCTGGAAACTAAATAAAGGTTTTAATTCAAGGGGTTGTCCGAGGCTTATTAAAAAATCAAAAGGTTGCCGGGAGGGAACTGCTTAAAAAAATAAAGATGTACTTACTTCCCGGGATGGCCACGGGAGCAACGCTGGATTCAACTTCTGGCCAGCTGTGGCCAGCTACGCACGCCCGTCCCTATTCACAGCATGGCATATGCGGGACAGATGGGTGTCGGGTCCGGCTGAAAGCTGAATGCAGCACTGCTTCCGAGGCCATGTTTGTTTACATGGCGCACAGACCAGAGCAATAGCAATGCAGGACCCCCTGAGGGTGCTCTATGTTTTTTAAGCAATTTTTAACCTTTTGTTTTTTAATGAGTCTCGGACAACCCCTTTAAGCCTAGTTTCTAAATATGTTATAAATATGGCATGTTAATGTGAGGTTGTGAATTTATTTCAAGCCTTCTAGTAGAAATTAGTCTAGTAATTACCTAGTAATTACCTGAAGTTTTTAATGGAGTAGATTACTCTCCTCTTAACTATTGAGTGAGTGATATCCTAAGTGACTTCATCACGTCTGTCTGGTGACACCACAATGGAGCCCTTTGGCCCAAAGCCCCTATAGCCTAGGGCTGGGTATAGTGACCATACTATTATAATTTGAGTTATTAACTATAGAAAGCAACTGAATATATGATAATATTTGGTCACTATCAGCAGCAAATGAAGACTTTACAGCATTCTTTGACATCTACAATATTGTGTAAAACTATGGTCTTGCCTGTCTTGCATATTGAAGGTCAGAAGCAGCAATCAACTGTATCTTTAAATAGAGAGGAATTGTGGAAATGCCACATGTTGAGAAATATAAATCTCCTTAGATAGCAAGCAAATATAGCTCTATAAGTTGTTTGCAGTTCATCAAGAATCATGCTACTGATTGTTGAAAAGGAAATATCAGGTAATGAGAATGAATGCGCTGAACATGTATTTCATCAGCTGAAAATCTTTAATTGTAATTGCAGCATGTAATGGTGTAATTACTTGACTAAGTGACAGGATGGGCAGAATCTCTCCCACTGCTTTCAAAAAGTAACGGCTTGCAGCTAGCCCTTATTTCACTTTCTAAAGCAGCTGTACCTTAACATTAGTGTGAAATGACATTCAGCATTTAACCCTATACTAACAATGAAAAAAGGTCTTCACCAATAAACTGACCAAACTGTAGTATTTGGTCATTTACAGTGAGCATATGCCCCCGTCAGTGATCTCATTGCCTGCTGACACATGCCTTTACCTTTAAGATGGGTTCTCAGGATTTAGTGTACTAGTTGGTGGCTAACCCACTATTCTGTATAGTATCAGAAAAGTGAATCCAATGAATAACATTTTGCACACTGCGTAAAACACAAATTGTCAGAGATTGTTTTTGGGTTTTTTTAAAACAAGAGCATGTGACAATGTGCTGAGAGTTTTCATCATTCATGGCACTCATAACAGATCTGAACTAATGTTAAAGGAAATCTAATGTTTGCTTTTATGCATTATGAACCAAACATACCTTAAGAATTCTGTAGCTACACTGATGAAACACACTGATCTTGTTTAATCCCTGAGATGAGTGGTTTTGCTGAAAAAACTACTATAAAATTATAATAATGAGGCTATGTGGCTCCTGTGACTGCCCTGGCACTCTACTCTTACCCTAATAATGCATTGCTTCAGCCTTGTCCTGCCCAACATAAGCCAAGAGAGAATACGTCATCACTGTATACCTGGCAGAAGTAACCAATTGCCGCACCATCCCCATGCTGTTGTGTATGAGTTATCAGCTCAGGTTGATTATTCACGACAAATGTTGATTATTCAATGACAAATGTTACACAATTTGGCAAATGTGACAAATGTGAAACATTTGAAGGCAGAAAACTGATGTACAGAAACTGTACAAATAATCCCATCCCTTCTCCTACCACCACTAAAACAGTGTCCTGTCAGAAAGTTATAGAGAATTAAAAGCTAGGCAGATTGTAAATAGTGTCCTATATGCAGGCAATATATAATAGAGCAGGAAAAAAGCTTTATTAGAAGCTGGGGAGACACGCACTTGCTTAGTATCTATTGCAGTGGCACCATGCGCTACAATTCTGCTGAATAGGGTACAACTGTATTTTTCACAATGTGGACTAGGTTTTTGATGCTTGGTCAGTTTGACTGACTGTACATCTTTACCTAGCCTACCGGTCATTATAGCCCCTCGTGTTTAATATTAAGGGGTTAACCCTGTTTGGAAAGAAGAGTGAGAGAATTCAATAAAGGGCACCTCTCCTTTACAATCCCCAAAGACCAGTTTCAATAACTTTTATTGTGCATTACTATGTGTCATAGTAACATAAATGAAGAAGTTTCGTACATTTTTAATAATCAAAGAGACACAATTTTATGTTTGCAAATAATAAATAAATGTGAAGTTTTAGAGAAACTGAGAAGGTTTATAAATAATTTTGTATAAAGAATTAAGTAGTGTTTGAAAATGTATTTATGTCTATTACTACATTTTGAGACTGTAGATAATAGGGGATGGTAGTATTTGTAATTGTATGCCTTCCCTTTATGACTGTGTATTAAGACTGCCATGTAGGTGTTTGGAGTCATATAGCCATTGATGCTCCACTAAAGGGAGTTCTGGGAAGATATGCAAAGTTTTCCAGGATGGGACAAGGAAAACCCACGCCTCTTTTAGCTACATTGTAAGGCAGCTCCCATGACATCAAGCATCAAGTTTTAATCCCGCTTCATGTCATAAGGCCTCTGGAGGTCATGCTTGATGTCAAGGGAGCTGCCTTACAAGGTAGCTAAATGAGGTATGGTTTTCCTTATTCCCACCTTGGAAAACTTTGCATATTTTCCCTTTATGACTATGTACACAGAGAAACATTCACTTAAAGAATCGCTACCCTGACTTAACTATTTCTGCTGCTCTATAACATGCCGCAGTACACTGCTACTGTTATAAAGCTCACACAAGCTGCAGCAATGTCTACAGAAGAAACCGGGGTGGGGTTAAAAACTCCATCCCAAAAATGTTTTTAGAAAGATTCTATCAGTCAGAAGCTTTTTTCTCTATAGACTGCCACTAATAGCTTATGGCTCTAAGTTTTCTAAAGGTATACTTATCCGGCAATAGCCAGTACGTAACTAGAAATATGTTCTTTTTCAAAATTCAACTATTATCAAAACATGAGCTTTTTCCTTTAAGATTCCAGTTCATGCAGTATTTTCTGTAGATGCCAGTGCCAGTGATGCCTAGCAGATAAAAGAGAAATACAATGTGCCAACATTGGGTACATCTGTTAAGCAAAATCATTTTGCTATATTTATTATTTAGTTTATTATTTCTTTTTTATAATGTGCAAAAAAACTTAAAGTAAATATAATTGGCTCCCTATTAATGCAGAAAGTGATCAGTAATGATTAATTAAGCCTAAACAGCTGTCTTCCTATCCATCACACAAGAGACTATATAATGCAGCAACAGTTTCAAATTCACACCAAATTATACTGTTTATAACTTCTAATAATACTTAATTCCTTCATAATGGAATTATACAAGATAATTGTTTCTTTTTAATTAAAAATTAGCCTTTTTGTAACATGTGTCAAAATACAATTTATAGCGCTGGTGAAGAAAAGTTAACTGTGTGCTAGGAGATCATATTTTGAGAGCTTTACACAATTCATAATTCAGAAAATAATATCTATTGACCCATATTGACAGTTGATATTTTCCTTTCACTAATTGAAAGTGACATGAAGCTTAGTAATCACTGTAGTACATGTCATGCTCTCAAGTCAAACCACTGTGGCAGAATGACGGTTTGAGCGTTAAATCATTTGTAAGAACAAATTTGTAATTTGCAATCAATCAAGTTGAGAAGAGAAAATAAAAATTATGTAGTGAAAGAGAAAATGTAGAAATTCAGTGTTCTCGTCAAACCACAAGGCCTGGCATGGTAAATGCCTTCTTGATAGAATGGAATCATCCAGAGACCTGGGAAAAGAGTTTACCTTTGGGGTTCTATACATTGAGGATCTATGATTCAGTTCCGCTGTATTATAAATTACAATGATATCTGTCCTGTATGTGCATGTAAATAATGTGTATATACTGTATGTGTGTACATAATGTGTAGAAAATGTGTGCATACTGTTTATGTGTGTTTGCCAGTTATTGTACTGTATAAGCAAAAAAATTTGCAAGTACGGTTGCAGAGATTCCAAATCGCTGGTCCAGAACCAGGAAAATATATTTTAAAAAATGATAATATGGGCGCCAAGTGCACCAATTCCTGCACTCAAAGTAGAATACTTGAATAGAAAAAGTAAAAAAAATAACATTTTAATGGTATGCATTAAAATCATTAGTGATCAAAATGAAAAAATAGTAAAACCCAGCATAAAGTTCGATACAAAGTTCTATGTATCTTTTATGTTTCTTTTTTCATTGTGATCACTAATGCATACCAATTAAATGTAATTTTGTGACTTTTTCTATTCAAATATTCTACTTGGAATGTGGGAATTGGTGTGCTACGGTGCAGATTTATCAAGCTGTCTGAAAGTCAGAATATTTCTAGTTGCCCACAGCTCCCTTTAACAATATTCATAAGCACTGGTAAAGTTGACCTGTGATTGGTTGCCACGGGCAACTAGAAATATTCTGACTTTCCGACAGCTTGATAAATCTGCCACATTATCTTTTTTTTGCGCTTACTATACGGTATGCCTGTATATTATATGCATATATTGTATATGCATTTATATGATATTTATATACTGTATGTACATATATTTTATTGTATGTGTGTATATGTGTATAAATATGAAGCAAAAGTCTGCTATTTGGCCCAGTACAAACATCATTGCTGAGATCTGAGATTGGTCCCAGGGGTCACGTGAATGATGTGTGTGACATTATCACTACAGACCTGGCTGGACAATTCTACACATATTAGATGTACGGGTACTGCCTGGTGTAAATTGCACAATAAACTGTGACAGGAATGGGTGGTAGTGCACAGGTATGGGAGGCCAGTGGCCAGGCTCAGCCCACTCCACACCACTTGCAACAGGAACTGTGGCTTTATCAAGGCTTGGATGCCAGTCGAGCCTTGAGAAAATCCTGCCACTATTTTCTCCAATGTTGAAGCAAGAGACAGATATTTTTGCATTTCATACTTTGTCAAAGTAATAATTTGCCATTAAACATTATGCATTATATACTATTATCGCTTATTGTGGCACTGCATGAATGGTTTATACCTCAAACTTTTTTATATGCACCATTTCATGTCATTTTTACAATCTTTACAAGACATCACCAAACACGGACATACTATTTTAACAAACTAAATGTAGAAACCAGTTGAATAGATAAGAGACTCAAGTTGTATATTATTATGCTGCCATTCATTCATGTACTTATTTTCTTTAAAACAAGTGTTAGAAGTAGCTTCCAGATCAAATCAACAATTACTGAACTCTTTAGTTTCCTTTAGGAAGAAAAGCTCTCTATGGTTTTATCAGGTTAATCCGTCTTAGACCAAACAAATTAACATTTTCTATAAGTAGAGATTCATGAGAACATTATCAGCAAATATTCTGTGGCCTAGTATCTTGTCACAAAGACGAGAGTCAACAGGGAGGGAAGGATACATGCTTTGGAACTGTAAATCAATAATACAGGATTACCGAAAAGCCTTTGAAAACTTGTCGTTAGAAAAGCATAAGATAGGAGCCACAGTCTGAAAGCTCTGTAGCTTAGCATAAACAAACATTTGATATTTGAAGATTTATTAAAGCCTTTATTATATTCATAAAATGAATCACTTCAGAACGTATTTTCTATCAATTTATTAGTGAGCTTAAGATGCATTCACAGGGAAAAAGACTCTAGCAGACAAGATAACACTGGGTGGCTTAGTGGAGATAAATTCCTTGTCTCAAGTAAATTACAGTGTTTTCTTTTATATATTTTTTTTCTCATTTCTGAATTTTAATGGTTGTTTTATTGTCTTTTTATTATATTTAGTAGAAAAAAGCATAGCATTGAACACTGAGTGAATTCAAAGACTACCTGGGGCATGAAGTTGTTATCTTGAACCTGTGCTTTCCAAGATTTCAACTGGTTAATCTAATTTAATCCTAACTAAATTGCACATGTGAATACTGCTAGATACGTTTTGTGTAACTCAAAACATGGATGGACTTATACCAGGCACTGTGGATTCACTGAACACATCATCCCCTTCTTTTATCTTCTCTTTGCTTTTTTTTGGGTGCAAGGGTGAATTTGCACATTTTTTGCAACTTTTCAGATGGACTCCGAAGTTATCTGCCAGGATTCTGCCTTATTCATCTTTGAGTTTAGTCAGATTTCAGATGCTGGTGCAGCTTAAAGTCTAAGTGAGTAGCACATAAACACTCTGATCTGAAGGCAACTGTAGAGCATAGGATACACATGTTAATAAAATGTGGACCAAAAAGTTTTAAAAGAAGAACATGATTTATCTGAGGGAAAATATTTGTCAAGAGTTGGCACATTATGACCACATACATTGTGACCACAAAAACATTTGAGAACTTTCTTTCCTTGGCAAACCTCTTCGAGGACAAAGTTCAAAGGATATGTGAAACCCAAATCAGCTACAATCTCAGTTTTGCTGATTTCTTTCCTCTCACAAGGGATTTTGGCCAGCACAGATTTGCCTTAAGAATATCTTGGTACTTCCTCGCCAGAACTACATTATGTATATTGATACTAAAAAATATTGGACTGAAATATATTATATTATTATATATGTCTCAATAAGAATCCTTTACACCAAATCTTTATTGCAACACTAAACCTAAGGAATAAATATCCCATGATTCTTTACACAATGATCAGGTACATATTTACTGGTAAAACGTTAAAAATTTATATTCTTTCCTTATGTTGGCTAGGAAAACTATTAGTATTCGGAAGAAAAGACTGATTTGAATAGTGTTTTACTAATTGGTATTATATGTGAACTTTTTATATTGGCTTTGATGTAACATAATGTTATAGACCTCACTTAAAATACGATGAAAGGAAGGTTAGGATTACAAAACTGAAATCTCTCAAGGCCACATTCTTGCATCAAAGGCTTCATCTGAAAATAATTTACTTGGTTCTGATAATTCCCTGCCCTAAGGGAATACATTTCATGCATCCCCAGGCTAGTGCAGACTTGATTACTTCACAATTGCATGTGCTTACATGTGATTCAATTATCAGAAAGTATTAATTACTTTTTGTTTCCTGTTTTTTTAGCAGAATTTCAGATATTCAAGTTACTTTCATGCATTTTACCTTTCAATCGGTTAAGAAATCAGTCTCTAAATCATGCATAAAAATGAAAAACGGTAACACAATATAAGCCTATAGAGGCTCAGCATGTCTCTAAAAATATAGAGAAAGCTGAAATAGTGGAATTCAGCATACAAAATTGTAAACTGAAATTATGCTAAATACTTGCCTTTGGAAAGGATTTCAATTTTCAATGGTGTTAACTATTAACGGTCTTGTATTTGTAATTTTGAACTAAATTTCATTAACTATCAATTATTTAAAAGCCACAGATACGGCAGAAAATAAATTAATAAACATGCACAATTTTACAAATGAAGTTACCTTTATTTCCACATAAAGCATCCTTTTCACAAGATTTATCTAAAATACATATTCTAATTCTAAGCATTGATTGTAACATTTATATAAATTTAGATGAGTTGTGCATATTTAGACATGCTTGACAGCTTTCTGTTAGCAACAGCACCACACGTGTTCATTGACTGTGCCTGGTACTGCAGCTAAATGTAATTAAAGTTAATTAGCTTGAGCTCCAAAACCATGCATAAAATGAAGGCACAAGTGGCATTACGTTTGGAAGTAATAAGGCATGCAGTTATATTTCTTTTCAATCTTTCAGGCCTTGTTCACATTTACATCATGCTTTCTGTTCATAATGGTGCCAGGACAGAGTTCTCTGATCCATTATTAAAGTCCCATAGAATTGCAAAAAGTTTGGACTTTAAGTAATGTTGACAACCTGCCCATAATTGGTTTTTTATATAAACAACTATAACAAAATAATATCAAACCAGAATGCCGATGTTAACATTCACACCGTTGCTGCATCTATCCAGACTATAAAAGCTGGGAATTTGTAGCTTGTTTTAAAATAGACCCCTGATTCAAGCTTGCCAGCTCTTTGGGTAAAGATCACACTGCCAAGTTATAAATCTGAACCAGAGTGATAAAGCGCAAAGGAAAATAAGAAAGAACTGTTGCTGCATGCATGCATGGCCATAGTGCGACTTTTCTAATAGTTGTGACTTCCTTAAGAGTAATCATAAAGTTATCACAAACTTGCAGATGATTTTCTTTCTCTAATAAACCTGAATTTATATTTAGTATTTAAAGTTAGACAGAGACAACCTTGAAACACAGAGGTTCTGCACATATAAAAGTAAGTAGCAGGACTGCTGAATCACTGCTTTAATTACAGTACTTTTCATAGCCACAATAACATAATGTGTAGAAAATGTCTTTCTGAAATATATTACATTACAGAATTATGTAATTGTACGGCTATTTACTAAAATCGATTTACAAAAGGTGAAGATCTAACCTATGGGACCCTCAAGTCAAGTTGTTTGTTTCTCATAGCAGCTCTACTAGTCACTTACTATTTAAGTGGAATCACAATTGTGCAGAGCCAAACAGAGCAAGGGAAAAATTACTTATTTTGTGCTTGAAAACCTTTCTTTTTTGGTTCATGTGGTCCCATAGTTTGAAAATCAGAGATCATAAATCAATCATATACCCCAGTAATGTGCAATTTACTTTAGTAGTTTGGAATAATCCTTTAAGCTTTATGTAGAAAGATTAAAACATTATAGCATTAATATGCCATGTGCAGATTGACTCTGAATGTAGAAGGGACAAGAAGATTGTGATCGTTATGTAAAAGTATATTTATAATAATCATTAGAAATTCTCATCACCTTTTTATCCAAATCCTTAAAGATTTATGATAGTAAACAATTTTATGATTAAAAGGGACGTAAATTAGCTTTTTGTAATTGATTTACATTAACCACACCTAAAAATGGGCATTTCAGTTTTGAAGTTGGCCTTGGAGATGCAATATCAGGTAGTCAGTGTTAGGAAAGTTTTTCCATGTCTATGGAACATAACCTTTTCATTTTCATTCCTTTGAGCACTGATATGGCATCAGTTTAGACAGCCTATCATATTCCCTAACTTTATATATCTTTCACTAACTAACGATATTTTCTCTTCCCATCTAAGTAATCCCGCTACAGGCTACTGCGCACTTCTATTCACCTTCGACTCTCCATATAATGTGGAGGCTGATGACCGCTTCATGCAGTAACATTATTTATCTATATTATTTTTGTTTGATGTTATTATCCTTTGAAACACTTTCCAAACAGTAGTCTTATAAGATAACCTTTTTCAGTTTTACATATTGTTACTTAGTATAGTTTAACATGGTCCTAAAACCATAATCTTTTCCTAACAGCATTTCTGACATTATTAACATAAATGATCAAACTTTCCACTTAATTTTGTAGCCTCAGGCATCAGACTGATTTAAGGTCAATCAAGAAATTCAGGAAAACAAATCAGGTTTCATTTTAGCTGGAGCATTTTCAATGTCAGTATTTATACCAGCATCTCAAAAAGAAAAAACACTTAGCTGTATAGCGAAACAAGGTCAACATTTTTGTGTTCATTATATCTGCTATTTTTGCTAATCTACAATAACAAAAGGGGTTCCCATTTAAAATGTTTAAGTTGCCCCCCCTCCACTCCACTGAGTTTAGTATCATTTTATAGATTTTTAAAAAATATTTGCCATGTGTATTTTTTATACGTGTATTCAGTGAGACATTCCATCGTCCGAACCTTTTTGTTACACCCTGTATATATTATACTATATTCATGCTGTGAACACCATAAAAACCAAATTGTGAATATTTTCGTTTTTTTCTCTAATATGTCACATAAAGAATGTTTACAAAAAGTTATGTCAATGTCCTACATCTCCATAACAGTGTTAATAAAAAAAAACAAAAAAAAATTTTAACTAAAAATAAATGTTACAGAAACTATGCAATTTGGTATTATAGTAATTATAAAGAATGAACCTAACATACTGGCCCAAATGAATGAAGTGCTCAGTCTTTATTAATCTGATGCTCCCTGCACTGCTCTGTAAGTGTGCACCATTTATTTTTTTGTTGCACTAATAAATGTGGCTCAAACTTCGACTAAGCACTAACACAACCCTATTGGTGCACCCTATAGAAAACACTTTTATAAATGTGGGCCACTGTTTAACCACACAGAAAATGCCAGAAAAACAAAACTAGAAAGGAAATAGTGCATATGCATTTCTTTCTAATTCTACCTTAAACTAAACCTTTCAATGTTTTCATATAAATTATCCATAATGATAAATGTTTCTATAAGAAAGGCCTTATATGGGACTTTCAATGAAATAAAATATTTTGGAAAACAAGTAGAAAAAAAACGTAAAAATACAAAATGAATGAAAAAGTGCTATAGTGGGCAGGGGCTCAATCGGGAAGCTTGACAAGTGGATTCTAGGATAGGAGCCATGAGAAATCCAGACACACTGGCGATACACGTTGGGTTTGGTGTTGTTTTTGGGATCTCCCCTCATCACTTGGACCTTGTATATTAGTATATTTGTTACTATATTTAGTGACTTTTTTTCCATTTTTCTATAATACTTAGGGACTGGTAGCCCTTGCAACTGTATTGTATTGCATTGCATTGGATCCTTAAGATATTACTATGTGAAGAGGAACTTTATGGCAGATGAGTCTTATCATGGACCATGGCGAGAATCTTTTCTAATCATTTTAACACATTTTAATGTGTTTGTTGTGTGGCTATGAACCAATAAATATTATTTACGTTTATTGGGTGTTCAGATTGCTATTGTGTCCTAGTTCTTGTCATGTGGGACTACATTGTGGGACTAATTTGCACCCCTGCTGTGTGATCACTTTCTTAGGTTTGTGAAGATTGTAGGGTCTCTAAAAATGCAGGTTTTATGGGATGTATATGTGCCTACCAAAATTGGTCAAAGGACAATTGGTAAGTCAAAAATAAGTCAATGGGCATGCAAGTCTTGCTGATTAGCATAGAAAAGTAAAGGCTAGTCCATAATTTCTAATCTCAAAACAAAATGGTTAACATCTATGATTGAAAGGCCTGAGAATATTCAAAGTGCAGTATAGGGCAGTATACAGCTGCATAGCCGCAGACCTGTAAGATTGCCAATGTTGGCCCCAATCCAGCAAAAATTCTCCATTGCTAAAATTAGTATTAAAGTTATCTGTGAATAACACATCATGTGACTGGCTAGATGCAAATTCAATATTATTATTCCTGACACCAGAGTATGCTTTGGGGCATAGATAAGCTGGACGAGTATGGTGTGGTACTCTGTTTTTCATGTAGATGTTATATTTAAGTATTTACCAGGTACTGTTGTTACATTACATTGTGAGGGTCTTTGAACTAAGAGGTTTCATCGTTTGTCATATACATCCCACTTCCTTTTAATGTAACCGTAGTCTTATAATTTGGAAACAAATATAATATAATGAAGTTCTAGCTGAGACAAATGTTTCTGGGCAGTGAAAGCAGGAAAATGTACTCATCCTGTAACTTCTAATGTCTCACCAGCTGACCTGGAGATATTGCCTTTCCATTTGCATTCCATTACCTAGTTATATATTGCCTGCAGAAGAAACATTATAACCTGTCAAGCAGAAAGCAGTAGATAGTGGCTTTATTTTACAACTTGTCTGAAGTTGTTCATTTGGTCTTCCCAGGAAAAAAATTACTGGGGGTAGTGAGCGTCTCATTTTAATAGGAAACTATTTGTATTCAGTAAATAGGCGTTTTGAGTTGCGAATTCTATTACCATTATTATATGTATCTACTGCAGTGAAGCTTTCTAATAATATAGATGCAACACTGGTTACCATGATTGGCTTAACCCATTAACCATGATAACACAGTCTCTAGTGATAGTGAAAACAGGGGCTCTTTTCTGTGATAACTAATTGAGTTAATTTACTTTGAATCATGTTTATTGCTTGAGTTTACTGGGGACCAGGCCCTTTTTAGTTTTATCATTTACTTGCTGCGAAGCGTTTTTATTTTTCCATTTACAGAGCCATATAAGTAAAGTTTTCTGCAGGACAAATTCATAGGGGGAGATTTATCATGGCTTATACGCCAGTTTTCTAGTGTACAAGCGCTGAAACAAACACAATTACTAGCAAACCGCCAAGAATTGCGATTATTTCCTCCTTTACTCCACCTCCCCACCAAGTGGGTATGAACATGAAGGGGGTTGCAGCCACCAGCTGAGGTGTCCCGGGCATTCTCACTCATTATAGCCTGCAAACCTTATGAGTTATATTAAAGGGAACCTACCACCACGATTCTACCTATAAAGAATGTGGTAGATGGATGTATGAGACATGAGGATAGCCCTTTTTAGAGCTAATCCTCACGTCCCGCTATCTTTTAAAAACTTTAATACCCTAATATGTAAATTTTCTTAAGCGGCTACTGGGGTGCCCCAGTAGCCTCTTTTCTCCTCCTACCCTGACATCTTCGGCGCGCAGCTCCTCCTAGCTGCGTGCCCTCGTCTGGGAAGCTGGCATTCTGCGCATGCGCAGAGCTCCGGCTTCTCGGACAAGGCCGCGCAGCTCCTCCCCCGAAGATGTCAGGGTAGGAGGAGAAAAGAGACTACTGGGGTGTGGAGTACCCGCGACATGTAGCCTCATGTCTGGCTACTCCACGCTCCAGTAGCCGCTTAAGAAAATTTACATATTAGGGTTTTAAAAAGATAGCTGGGACATGAGGGATAAGCTCTAAAAAGGGCTATCCTCACATCCCATACATCCTCCTACCACCCATTCTACCTTTATAGGTAGAATCGTGGTGGTAGGTTCCCTTTAAGGGGCTGGTGTAGAATTGTATACTGATGTATCCTGTGGCCAAGAAGCGGCTAGGACTTGTCCCCCATAGTGTTTCCATCATCTGAGATTCTCATAAATTAGCTACAAATGTATGTTTGAATAATTCCTTGAGATATTAATTTAGTATATTATTACAAGATGCAAGCAAAACTGTTGACAGGTTGCACTTCACATTTATATGTAGTCAATATGTAGTCAATAATACTAATTCACTATTTACATAGCGCATGCAGATCATGAAGCATATTGTAGAATGATGTTTTTTGGGCATCATATGTCGAGCCCAGAAGAATTGTAAGGAAGAACAAAAAGTAGCTGCAACTTGAGGGAGTTGAGGGACTGTATGTGTTAAAATTTATTGTAGTGCCACCAGAGAGTACATTAAGTATAACACAGTGCTACCTAAAATCTGTCTGTGCTGAGAAAAAAAAAATGTAAGGAAACTGTGAGAAAAAACCTACCGGCATAGCAAACTACCCAAATAATCCAACAATACAAAATTTATGGCTACTGGTTGGTGTTTGACCATTGCAAGAAAGGTTGGGTTTAGCTGGAAAAGACACAGGTTGACACTATGGCAATTATCAGGACAGTAAAATGGGGGATTAGGCAATTTTGCAAAGAATACGCCATTTTCTTACTGACTTCATATTTACTGCATTTTACATCCTATTTATTCTTTGGATCGGTACAGTCATTGAGATCAAATATATATATTTTTACTTTACTTTAATGCCTCTTAAAAAAGAATATCTTCTGAAAAAAAAATGTAGTTTCAACATATGCTTGTTTCAACACCCAAATCTTTATATACTTTTGTGTATGGAGACATTTAAGATGCATTTTGTGGGACTAGCTGATGTTTTAATTAATACAATTTTTGGACCTGTATGACCATTAGATTAATTTTTATTCACATTTTAATGAGCACTAAATAGCTATATCTATGTTTTGAAAAACTTGAGTCCCTGTCCATGGGGGGAAGGGTTATTCCACAATCCCTATTCAGTCCAATGCCCATGGTAACTTTAATGCAACACTGAGCCTTATAATTAATTTTATGCACAACAGTCACCTCAATAACATCACAGATGAGGTTAGAGTAGAAGGTAACACCTCTGTGAAAAACACCATCACTACATCTACTAATAACAATAGGCAATGATTTCGAGCGCTTCTCCCAGTACAAAGCATTCTCTTTGGCCTTGTTAGGTATCACTAAATGTATTAATATCTCAGATAAAAGGTGATTTCACACTCCATTTCCATTGTTTGTCATTTGCAGTTTGATTCCATTTTTTTATCTGTTATTGTTCCATTGTGGGCAAAGAAAAAAACCCTGAAGGTTTAAAATTGACTCCCAGCAAAGTTGTGAAAAAAATGAATCTGTTATCATTTTTTTTGCAGACCTATACACTTTACACAAAGTAAAGATGGTTCTGAAATTTTTTTCTATTAACCCCATAGTGACGCGGCCTGAAAAGGCTCTAGTGACCGAGCATTTTTAGTGCATTTTCATGAGCGGCAATTTAAGGGTCATAACTTTTTTTGCATGCTGCCTTAAAAAATGTTGCGTTTTTTTTTCGGGACACATAGAGCTATTTAAAATGTAATAAAAGTTTAAAAATTGCTTTAATTTATATTGTTATTTGGGGTTAAATGTGGAAAAACTGTCTTTTTTTAATTTATAGTACATATTTTTTTAAATGTTCAAATTAACGCATAATTAAGAAAATGGGTGAACAGGGCAACTATGGCTGTGTTATTAATAGTGTAGCAGGGGATTTTTCTATTATATGGGGAAATGTCAATGTATTTTATGAATATTTATTAATATTTTGTGTGTGTGTTTTTACTTTATATGCCCCCCATGAGGTCATAAAAGACCTCTGGGGGACATTTTCACTTTTTTTTTTCTACTTTATTCTTTTTGTTTTACAAGTTTTCCTCCGTAACTGAGGCATCTAGCATTTAGGCCCCTTCTACACTTGCGAGTGTGATGCGATGAACTCGCATCACACTCGCAACGCATGCTGCCAGGATCGCATGGCCCGAACGCTGCGAACCGGAACGGAACTAAGCATGTCAGTTCAGTTCCGGTTTGCAGAGTTCGGGTCATGCGAACAGAGCATCATGCGTTGCGAGTGTGATGCAAGTTCATCGCATCACACTCGTGAGTATAGAAGGGGCCTTACAGTGGAAAACCACCACCTGTCACAGGTGGTGCTGTTCAGAGCTGGACAGGGTCTAATTAGACCCAGCAGCCCTGATTAACCTTTTTAGACCCGTCGGTCCCGTGACCGGCGAATCTATAGAGCGCTTCTTTAGCGCGATGCTGTGAGGAGCTGAGAAGGGATAAGCAGTAATAAACCGAATCTACCTTCTCCTTAAGGTCTCCAGTTGTCTCTGACACCCGGAAACTGGGTCCTGCTCCCACGGCTAGTGACTGCAGCAACGTCTAAAGTTAGCAGATGGTCGGAGACAGGTGAAAATAGATCAGAGGAAAAAAAGCTGAAATGTGAAAACACCTGTGGAAAAGAATGATTCAGCAATGCGAAAATTAAAAATTAATGACTAAATCACGGATGAGAAAAAAAAAAAATCAGTGTACAAGATCCCAAAGTGGCAGCCCACACAATCATGCACAAAAAATTGTATAAGAAAGTCTACAATTAAGGAATAAGAATACAGCACATCCATCAAATAATTATATGTGATATATGACTATATATGTTCCTTGAATTTCACATAGCAGATCAATGGCTTATCATAATGAACACAATACAGCATTTATTGTGATACTGATCTCAGTCCATATATTTATCCAAATCTACACTAAGGTGTCTACAGTCCACACAAGTGATAAATAGCTGTCAGTCTAATGACTCATTTTCTTAGCTCCCTTCAGTTTTCTTTTCAATCTGGTGCACTAGTTTCTTTCTGCATTTGAATTTTGCATCTGTATGAAGAACTGCAAGCAATTATAATTTTAATAAAATCTATTTACATGCTTGTCTTTGCAAAACAATGATAATTGTTGCGTTTAACAAAGCAGCTGGTATTTAGTAATGCACTCAAAGACTCTAGCCTTGTATAAATGAGAATTATGACAAATGTGCTTGGGATAGAAACAAAATTCAACCGCAGTTTCATCTTTTATCAAATACTTTTTTTTTTTTTTTATTGAAACCCATTGTTTCCATTTGTGAAAATGAGTGAAATGGGCTGTCAGTATTCAACCTATTACTATAATAACTCATTGTACTAACATCCTGCTCTCCCTCATTATAACTTTTCTTATTAAGCTACACCATTATCTGAATCCAAAACTGTCTGTGCCAGGAGCAATGGAACACAAAAGAGAAAAACACCACTATTTAAATAGAATGTTACTAAAAAGAATATCAGTCTATACTCCAATGGTTTTGTTAGCACATGTGAGATTTTTCATAAACGCTGAAGCAATTTACACACAAATTGCTTAGTGCAGATGTGACCCAGGAGGTTGTGTGTGTTTATATCAACACATTTCATGACTACAGATTTAATTTTAAAGATTCAGTACACATACTTTTTATATGCTCTTTACTAGGTCAATGGAAATGACTGTTCTTAGATGGGAACGTTTTCTTAAATGTTGAGCGTGTTTTGACTGCATAGTAACATGTAGGTATTATGTTACATCTTTACAGTTGTAGCGTTCGTTAAAGATGTTTTATATCTGGAAACTTGATCCATGATCAGCAGGGAAGCTATAGAATTCCCTCTTTTAAGTGAAATTTCATTAAAAAAACTCATACATAGACATGTGAAAAGAGTCATATTTTGTATGAAATGAGTCAAGCTTAGAAGCTACAATGGTAGTAGTGTCACTTCAGAGGCCCCTATTTTCAGTTCTTTAGTACATAGAACCATGGTTTTAGTGTTATAATTAAGAAAAGAATCTCAAATATCTAAATTCTGTGAGCTACAGAACTTTAAAAATTAACCCACCCAAAATAAAGACTTCATTAAAAACTATGTTTGACCTTATCCTTAAATGGTTCATTTCGATGACTGCAATGTTACAGAAATCATTTTGTGAACCCTTTATGCAGCTCTACTAATTTCAGTTAATTACACTAATTGAGTCCTGCATATGAAGCTTTACTTGCATTGCCCTGCCTCCTTAATAATAATAATAATAATAATAATCCTTATTTATATAGCGCCATCAAATTCCGTAGCGCTTTACAAATCATAGGGGACATATACAGATATAATATTATATTACAGAGTACTAACAGTCATATGGAACAATAGGAGTGCTATTAATTCCTACCTCTATATCATTAATAAGTATATTAAATAGTAGTGGGCCAAGCACAGAACCCTGAGGTACACCAGTTATGAGTGGTGTACCTCAGGGTTCTGTGCTTGGCCCACTACTATTTAATATATTTATTAATGATATAGAGGTAGGAATTAATAGCACTGTGTCTATTTTTGCAGATGACACCAAACTGTGTAGTGTAATACAGTCTATGGAGGATGTTCATAGGCTGCAGGGTGACTTGGACAAACTGAATGTTTGGTCATCCACTTGGCAAATGAGGTTTAATGTGGATAAATGTAATGTTATGCACCTGGGGGCCAATAATCCAAAGGCAAAATATGTCCTTGGGGGAGTAAATCTGGGAGAGTCCCTTGTTGAGAAGGACCTGGGGGTACTAGTAGATCATAAATTGAATAACAGCATGCAATGTCAATCAGCTGCCTCTAAAGCTAGTAGGATCATGTCATGTATCAAAAGTGGAATGGACTCTCGTGATAGGGATGTAATATTACCTCTATACAAGGCACTGGTTCGGCCACACCTGGAATATGCTGTCCAGTCCTGGGCACCGGTCCATAAAAAGGATGCCCTGGAGCTGGAGAGGGTTCAATGTAGAGCCACAAAATGATAAGGGGTATGGAGGGTCTTAGTTATGAGGAAAGATTAAAACAACTAGATTTATTTAGTCTGGAAAAGAGACGACTACGAGGGGACATGATTAATTTATATAAATATATGAATGGTCCATACAAAAAATATGGTGGCAAGTTGTTCCAGATTAAATCAAATCAAAAGACGAGGGGGCACTGTCTCCGTTTGGAGAAATCAAGGTTTAATCACCGGAGGCGACAGGGCTTTTTTACTATGAGAACTGTCAATCTGTGGAATAGCCTGCCTCAGGCGCTGGTCACAGCAGGGACAGCGGAGAGCTTCAAGAAGGGTCTAGATGCCTTTTTACACCTAAATAACATTGATTGTTATGCTATATAGGATTGTTTCCCCTAAATACCTTCCTCATCCAATCCCTACCCTTCCTTGGTTGAACTGGATGGACAAGTGTCTTTTTTCAACCGTATAAACTATGAAACTATGAGTGAGGGCCCTCTGCTCACAAGAGACTATGGGGGTCATTTACTAAGGGCCCGATTCACGTTTTCCCAAATATTTCCGATTTGCGCCGATTTCCCCTGAATTGCCTTGGGATTTTGGCGCACGCGATCGGATTGTGGTGCATCGGCGCTGGCATGCACGCGACGGAAATCGGGGGCGTGGCCGAATGAAAACCCAAAGGATTCATAAAAACCGCCACATTTAAAACAAAAAATCGTCAAAAGTCGCGGAGCTTGCACTTACCTTCACTCAGCCCTGCACGGTGTATTCCAGTGCGTTCCAGGGAACTTCAGCGCAGCAGCGCCACCTGGTGGTTGTCGGAGGAACTGCCTTAATAAATCCCGATTGGACCCGAATCCAGCGGAGAGAACGCGCCGCTGGATCGCAAATGGACCGGGTAAGTAAATCTGCCCCTATGACTTTCAGACTCCTTGTTCCTGATTGACAGACTATGACATTCTGCTGTATGGAGAGTTTTGTTACATCACTGGGCACTTAAAGTCATGTAAAGTCAGTTTGCTAATTTTAGGATAGTAAAGGACCAGTGATGATGTCACCCTGATCACATGACATGAAGAGAACAGGCATGGGACATGGGGAGGAGTAGATGGGAGATTCTTATCTTCAATATGACAACAGAAAAATGGTTTAGGTGCCTTATGACCAAAGATAGGAAAATCTAAAGTAATACTCCCACTGCAGCCTCTAAACTTAAAAACTCCACTATAAATATCACTCTTCTCTGCTAATTTTCACATGACTTTGGAAGAGATTTTTCATTGGCAAAAGGGAGAGACTTGACCTAAAAGAGGAAAATTTCCTGACGAAAATATATGATTACAGATTCTCTTTAAATTAAAAAAAAAATCGTCTTTGGAATGAGTCATTTTATAAGGTGTTATATTTTTAGTTCCATTCTATGCTAAACCTTTGTTTGCATTTTGAATCATGTCAGTACTTTATAGAACTTTATTTCACAATACCTGGCTCCCTGCCAGCAGCGCATGGTGAGTGCTGAGCAGCTTGTGTGCCTATGTCTCTGTCTCTTCAAACATTTGTCTTCCTATTCACAGCATTGCCTCACTCCCCTGCCTACTCAATGCACATGACAGTATGTGGGGATGGGAGAGGGAGTTGGATGAGTTTGGTGGAAAGGAGACTGAGACATAGGCCGTTACAGTTGCCCAACCCCCTCGAAACTCACCACATGCTGCTGGCAGGAGCCAAGTAATGTGAAATAGAATTTTATAAACTACTGGAATGATTCAGAATGCTGACAATTCACATATGCTAATGAAATACACATTAACTATTTTCCTTCCTCCCCTCATGTCTCCATCTACCCTCCCATATTGAATGTGAGTCCTCAAGGTTAGGGTCCCCCTCCCACTTGTTCCAGATCTCTGTAATTTTTGGATTTGTATCTATAAATAAAGAATAATAATAGTGATAAAAAATGTTCTGTAACCAGATAAAAATGACAGGTTCAATAAAGGAAGGATTCTCTTAGTTTTAACCCACCCCTTGTTTCAGCTTCAGTAACTGCATCAAAAACCTAGCCATTTGTTCTTACATAGTAGTATGACCACATGGCAGTAGTTTCTGTTTGCAGGAACAGAGACATATGTATGTACATATATACATATTTACATATATACATATAATATATATACACATATATACATAAATAGTTGTGACCAACTGTAAAAACTATGCAACAAATGTATCTTTATTACATCTGAAAATATGTTGCAGATAAAAAAAGTAGACATGTTCTAAAAATATTGTGCTGTATTTTCATATGTGGACTTTTTGCTTGTTAAATACACTGAAATAGTTAAGTGCTACCTAGATCTGCAAATTGTCTACCCTGCATGCTACCATAAGAATCGTACACGTAATAATCAAAAAATCAAGACATATTCTTTTCCAATGAACTCATTATGATTGATTTGAAAAGCTGCCTATGGATGCCAGCCTACTGAAGTGAAATCTGCTATGAAGCCATTTCAGAAAAAGTAGTCATCATGCATGACTGTAGAAAACCTAAGATTTTATTCCGTTTCATCATTTTACTTTTCAAAGAACAAACTGATTTCATTAAGTTGTGGGAGCAAAAATTGTTACTATGTGAGGAAAAAAGGAAACAATTTCTATTATAACTGTTCTTTTTTTTTTTTTTTTAATAATTGTTCTTATTGATGTCACTATCACTACTCTATTGTTGTTGTTATGATTGCTACTACTATTAACTGTTTTTGTTGCTATTATGTCATTCTTACTTATACACAAATTTTAGTTATATTATATTTGATCTGATATCTAGTTTGGTACCTAAAACAAAGACATTTCTTAGAGTACAGCATTTACAGTATGGCTAGCATTAGAGATGAGCAAGCACTAAAATGCTTGAGTGCTCGTTACTGGAGTCGAACTTTTCCTGATGCTCAAGTGCTCATTTTGAATAACGAACCCCATTGAAGTCAATGGGAGACTCGAGCATTTTTCAAGGGGACCAAGGCAATAAAATGTGTCTGATAAGTTATCAGATGTACGGAAACATCTGCAATGTGTTCTTCACTGAAGAACACATTGCAGATGTTTCCGTACATCTGATAACTTATCCGAAGACACGAGTGCCGAATGGTGTTCTTCACAATAGTATGTGAAGAACAATATGTGTGAAGAACACATTGCAGATGTGTTCTTAACTTAAATGATCCTGTGTTCACTGTTTTCACTGTGTTCTTCACTGTTCTTCACTGTGTTTCGTTAAGTGAAAGCTCGTTATCGAGCAGGCAAAATACTCATCCGAGCAACGAGCCGTTTCGAGTACGCTAATACTTGAACGAGCATCAAGCTCGGACGAGTATACTCGCTAATCTCTAGCTAGCATCAATTATGCATTTTGTAGACTCTGTGGGTCTATACTGCCACTGAATAACTTAAAGCTCTATCTTGGTGATGACTTTTTCTATATGTGGCCGTCATGTGATTTTATTCTTCCATAATCGATATTCATAGAGGTTTAAATGTCTAGTCTAAAGCAACAACTGGTGCTTAACCATTCACTGCTTTCAGGAAAACTTACAGGAAACTGTTATGAGAATATTTTATGCTTCCTATTCTGCTTTGAAAAGCGAGGAAAGGAGTTACAACCTAAATGATGGAGGGAGGAGTGCTCTGCAAAGAAAGCTAACTGCATTCCCATTATGTGAATAAAAAGCATACATACACAATGTTGATGGGCGTTAAGGATGACATGACCTCCCAATCTCCTGCTATTTTATGGATGGGAGCAGATGTTGATGAGGATGATGGCATTTCTAAACCATGGGATGTGACTTCCCATCTCATGAAATCAGTGCATAACTTTAAAGTTATAAGTCACCAAATATGCTGTTTTATAAAGTGTCTAAGCCCTTTATAAAACCTACTTTAGTCATATTACATTTGCTTTCTTGATACCTAATTTAGAGAACTCTTATCTTATATAGCATAGATGCAATAGGTTGGGGGCTCCATTTATAGGTAGTGTCTTTTACATTACATAGAAAGAAGGATTTGTCTCCAGCTCTGATCTGTGAAGTCATGGACTTCACAAGTCCTCTGAAAATTTCTGGTGGCAATTTAGATTATTTATGTTCTAAAGCTTTCAACATATTCCTGAAAAAAGGAAATTTGCATGCACTTCCAGCAGTTGAAATGGATTGGCGCTTCAACTGTCATTGGTTATAGGTTGTGGTCGTTGTGGTCAGGTGGCCCTCTGGCCATTTTCTAGCACATGTGATTGGGGTTACTGGTGTGTGCCATTGGAAGACGGCAGTGCTCCTCTGGTTATGACCTTAATGTTTTGGTTGCATGGTGTTAATACATTGTATGTCACTGTAAACTTAAATATGAAAATGTATGCTCTGGAGTCTAAATTATATGCAATATGTAGGTTTTAAACTCACCCAAGTTCTAAACTTGGGAGCAGATCATGTAACTTCAAATGAATGTTTACATCGCCATAATTTATGACAGTAAGGGGATTTAGTCAAATTTTATTGTAATGTGCGGAATTTCATCATATGATAATTGAGTCATATGTTATGTGCTCTAAACTCTAAAAAAATACCTTTCGAAAACCATTCTGGCTCTAAGTGAATAACTGAAGCAAAGAGTTTGAGAGGTCTTATGAAATGTCAATAACCGTCTGTTATGCACATAGCTAGCAACTATCCATGAGATTAAATAGCATCTGTGCTGATGCAAAAACAGACAGCTGTCAAGCCTTCAGGGAAGGTAAAATCTGTATTTAAGTGAAAATGTCCTTGGTGTTACCTGGACTGGAGAGTCAAGAAGCATGAATATATTTACAGACACAAGCATTTGATTTTTCGAATCAAGTTTACGTCACAAGATTTTGGAATGCTTTCATTAAAAGTGGTTTACAACGCTCTGAACATAAAGATATATATGCACATACTTCATATATATATATATATATATATATATATATATATATATATATATATAAAACATACTTTATCAAATGAATAATGTGAAACAACATATCATTACTTTAATGGAAAATATGAATTCTGTGGCCTTAAAATTTGAGCATTAAAAAAAGATAAACACATTAACTGTAATACAGACCTTCAATAATCTTTATTGAAGATCAGTTATCATTTTTCAAATAATAGTTTCATAATATCTTTCAAATATCATAGTTTCAAAAAATCTTATAAAAACCACAAGAACATTTCAAAAGACATTGATTAACCCAATCCTGTACCTTGCAATAACTTTAAAGAACATCTACAACCAGGATGGAGGTTTGTAAACCAAGCACACTGCCATACTTAAAAAAAGGCTTTTAAAATTCTGTAAATCAATCTGAGGGGCTTCAGGCTCCATTAAAACCTAATGGATAATTTTAAAAGCCTTTTTTGTAAAACCAGAACATAAGAAGCTAAAAGAAGAGCAGATCCTGCCAGAGGGTGCACACACCAGTATGTCAGTCTGCTTGGTTTGTCATCCTGGTGGTAGATGGCCTTTAACCCTTTCACGACCCGTGACGTAATAGCACGCCGCGGGTGCATGGAGAGGGCTCACGCGCTGAGCCCTCTCCATAGCCGGTAAGTCTTTGCTACATATTGCAGCAAAGGCTTACCGGTAACACCCGCGATCGGTGCTAGCACCGATCGCGCGTGTTTTCACCTCGATCGCCCCCGGCAACGCTGCCGGCGGCTTCAAAAGGATGGCGGCGCGTGGGTGCCGCCATCTTTTCGAGGATCGCCGCTCCCAGTGACGTCATCGGGAGCGGCGATCCGTTGCCATGGTAACCTCGGGTCTCACGAAGACCCGAGGCTACTTCGGGTTAACCCATGCATTACAATGTGCTAGTAAAATCCCCATATACTGCCATACTGTAGTATGGCAGTATATGATAGGATCGGTCAGACACCCTAGGGTTAAAGTACTAAAAATAAAAAGGAAAAAAAGTTAAAAAAAAAAAATTATAATAAAAAACCCTAAAAACTCAAATCACCCCCCTTTCCCTAGAACTGATATAAATATAAATAAACAATAAAAATCATAAACACATTAGGTATCGCTGCGTCCGAAAATGCCCGATCTATCAAAATATGATAACGGTTTTTCACTGTGTTTAATCCCGTAACGGAAAATCGCGCCCAAAGTCGAAAATGGCACTTTTTTTGTCCTTTAAAAAAATTTAAAAATTCTATAAAAAGTGATCACAAGGTCGAACAGTCCTAAAATTGATAACATTGTAAACGTCATCAAAATCCGCAAAAAATGACACCACCCACAGCTCAGTACACCATGTCATTTGGGGCGCACAGTGAAATCCACAAGATCCAAGCCCACAAGAAGACGGCACAAATGCGTTTTTTACCAATTTCACTGCATTTGGAATTTTTTTCCCGCTTCCTAGTACACGGCATGGAATATTCAATACCATCTCTATGAAGTGCAATTTGTTACGCAGAAAATAAGCCATCACACAGCTCTGTTCATGGAAAAATAAAAAAGTTATGGACTTTTGATCATGGGGAGTAAAAAATGAAAATGAAAAAACAAAAAAGGGCCAGGTCCTGAAAGGGTTAAGGTGTCATGGTATTTTGTACATTTTGATATACAGTCACAATTATCACAAAGGCTTAGAAGCTGTGTCCATACAAACAACGCCGTGACTCAACTGTGATTGACAGCAGGTCTCCTGCTGTAATGCGCCAGTTAAGTAATAATACTAATATTTCCCCTTCAGATGCTTTGCTCTACACCATCTACAGCATTAAAGGCTTACTTAAGGAGAAGGGCCAAACACTTCCTTAACAGGCATTAGGGGTTCAGGGCACTTTGGGAACAAATCTGGGTTTAAAATATGGCACAATGTTTCTTGGTACTAAAGAAACAAAGACTTATCTGAGGCAGCTTCTAAACCTGACTCATCTCAGGCAAAATATGAATATTATCTGTTTATTTTCACATGAGGAGGTGATTTGGTATAGATTATACGGTGATATTTCACATAAAAAGAGCATTCTAGGAAGGGCACTTCATACCCTACCTGTGGGTGCTAGTGTTTGATGGGGTTAAATCTGGTGATCTGGTTCCCTTTCAGCCAGAAAATGCATGGCATTATATTTTGAAGAACAATGATTCAACTTAGACCATGCTTCACTTAGATCAAAGCTCTGCCACCACATAATGGAGGTCATCAAGGTATCCAAAGGATTCAAGTCATTTGAAGTCAGGCATGTTAGGCACCTTTATTTAGGAAAAATTACACAATAATTCTCTCACATGTTACAGTCCAAACTTTGGTTTATTTTTCATAAACTCTATGAAACACATTTATATGCACTTAAGCCCCAAATTCATTCCCAAGTCTAATACTTGGCAACTGTACGTTCTTTAACACTATTAGGCCCAAATACACAAGTTTATTGCTATTTTTCCTCTGATTTTTCTCAGAAATCAAAGGTGCGCCTTACACTCCAGTGCGCCTTATATATGAACCGTACTTACAGACAACAGCTGCTTTGAACTGTGCACAGGTCTGCCACCTGCTGGTCATTCATCCTTATAATCAGGTGCGCCTTATATATGAACCTAGACGTTTTAGCAGGCATTTATTAATGGTGCGCCTTATAATCCGGTGCGCATTATAGTCTGAAAAATACGGTAATCGCAACCCTATTAAATAGACATATTTCTAAGAACTGATATTTTAATCAATCTTCTAAGGATATATAAAAATGTGTGACTGTAACACACAATGACCACATAAAAAAGTCACTAAAGCTGTACCTGGGTTTCAGGTTGGACATGTTGTCAGCCTTGACATTTTACTTGGCAAGCTATACTAAAATCATTGTGACCTTCAGTTATTTCTATATGTAGGGAATAGATGAAGGTGAGATGCCATCCGAAAACCTCTGCCTGCTTGAATTAAAGGCTGACTAAATCAAATGCTTCTAGTCAGCCACGAAGCACTTGTCTATTTTTTCCTCTGTACATGACAGCAGAATGCAGATTGCAATAATTAAGTATAAATTACAGTAATGACTCCGCTATAGTACAACATTATAAATTTACATTGCTATTACAATTGCTCAAAAGAGAGCTTGATTTCATAGCAAGATAAAAAGAGCTAAATTTAGAGGCTGCTAAATATGTCAAGAATCAAAATTCACTCAGCTACAGTTTCAATGGAAACTTCAGAAAATGTGTCTAATAAAATGCATACAACCTTCTTGTAATGAAATGTGGTTGTTACAGATTGCATTCACAGACTAGCTTCTATGTATCGTCTGAGTACAATGAACCATTATAGACCCCAGCAGATGAGCAGATCTGAAATGATAACATGAGAACAAAGCCTTGGTGTGTAATTAAAGGGGTTTTCCTCACTTCTACTACTAATTATTTTCTGTTAGAATGAAAAAAAAGATGCATTTACTAAAAGGCCTAGCATGTTTGTATCTTTTCAGTAATTAAAGAACATATAGTAAGTGAAAGGAGAAGCGATGTTATAAAATAGCAGCAAGAGACAAAATACTGCAGTACTGGAATTCACAACTAGCTGTATAAGGCTACATTCACACAAACATGTGATTTCTCCAATCCTGTATTTCCATGCTGTATGAATCCATATATATATGTGACTTTTTTTGTCTTCGTATCCATATAAAATACGGTGGACTGGCAAATGATCGATGGATGACTATTGGTTGACTGACAGAATGCTCCTCCCACTGGTTCTGGATATTCGTATATATGGCAACATACGGTGCACAACCGTATGAAGCCCGTTTTCAACCCATATTTTATATGTTCCCATTGACTTCTATGGGCGTACGGATGCAATAATTGAGAAAATCAGACATGATTTTTATATGGCTAAAAAACAGTACGGTGCTCAATATGGCTAATGGAAGCTGTGGTGCCCATGGAAAAGAATGGGAATGTATGGTACCCGTTTTTACAAATTTGTGTAAATGTAGTCGAAGTTTTATAATGTATACTTAAGAAGACGTTGGACAAATATATAGCCCTATTCAACAAATAAAGAACATCCTAGTCTTAAAGGCTAAGCAAGGCCTTAGAGAATTCCTTTTTCCCCTTCTACATTGAAGTGATGGCTGGAACATTTGCCAAAAAGCTCACCAAAGTTGTGAAAATTTGGCAGCACAGACCCATTGCCTGAATTCAAGTCATTTATGCTTTTGTTCACAAGTGAAATAAAGGATATCATAGCAATAAGGTTTATTGTGCACAGTAATGGTGAGGTAAGGCACAATGCATGCACCGTGTCTCACTGCATCATGAAAGTGGCAAGTGGCAACAGTTCCTGAAATTGTGGTGTGACTGGGCATTTTTAATGGACTAAGGCAGGGTGATCAGCATTTACCATCAAGCGTCCAATGAGCCACAAACAACAGGCTGTGTGATTGAAGCTTAATTCTGGTGACACTTGAGATATCATGGGCACACAGAGATGGTTTATCAGTGCTATAAAATGAAAGGTCAAGTCCAATGTAAAAGGTTTTTAGCCTAAAATTGTTAAACGCAATACTAGACAAGTGTTCAAGCAGATCAAATTATGAGATGCAGCACTTGATTACCTTGTTTGTCATCACTGGTTTATGAAAGATGACCATGATGGAGATGCTCTTGTCACTGTTTAGGACACAGAACTCATATTATAGCAAATAACCAAGTTGGCCCCCTCCCCTAAAAAAATATAACAGACCTATAATAATAATTATATACAGGGTTCATATTGTGCAGTTATCAGCAAAATTATGTGTGCTGTCTGTGCCATACATGGAAGTTTCTATGCTGCTTCATTCTCTTACTCAATGGTATCTGCATCATAAAGACACAAATGCCAGTGATTCTTTTTTTTCCTCTATGCCAGGTCTTTACATTAGTGAGTTGATACTACATAGAAGAAGAAGAGTGAAGAATTCAGGCAATACCTTTTTGAGGCTAACTGAGTATATTTGATGGTGAGCTTTCGAGAATACTAGTTCTCTTCTTCAGACATGATGTTATGATTACACCACCACCATCACCTCACCATCAAATATACTCAGTTAGCCTCAAAAAGGTATCGCCTGATTTCTTCACTCTTCTTCTGCTCTCCATGGCTAGCAAGGTACAAATCTACACTACTAGATACTACGTAGCAATCAGATATTTTTCCTCCATTCATGCACACCGCTGCACAGAAGGGGCAAGTGTTGGATTTCTCCCAGTAAAGTCATAGATCAATGCTCAAACAAATACTTCACCTAGTTTCTCTAGGTGTGCACATTTATCATGGTATTTTTGTATTTGGATTTTATGTTAATTTCAGTCTGGAAATTGCTTAATGTTTAAATGAATTAGTCCAGTTTGAGTCTAAGAAATTCTGAACTTAATCACCACCCTAATGGACTTACTGACAAGCTAATTTCCCTTTGCCTGATCCCTTTATTCCCCCACATTTTATTTCAATGTTAAGTACAAACTGCACTAAACAAGCTTGCAAATTAAGCTGCAGCATTTAGCCAAAGTTTGAGTTTGGCTTGTGAATACACCAGACTTCTCTTGACACTCCTCTTAAAGTGAAGCTGTCAACTTACCAGCTGTTACCCCACTTATCTAGCAGCCCCCTCAATTAGGGTATTACATATCCTTTCTTGAATTCCTTCTTCAATGTGAAATCTCGCCTGTTTACCTATACCAAAAATAACCTCCAAAGACAAGTGAAAATGGTCAGAAAACTGCCATCTTTTGCTTGAAATTAATCAGACTTTGAAACTGGAGGGTTTGCATAATTATAGATGCTCAAATATTTGTATTTATATTACTTAGAACTAGGCACATGATATCATATTAAAGATAAGAATGTTGTCTTTCAAATTGTATGAGCTAACGTTAGCTACCATACCTGTAATACAGAGAGTAAAAGAAATCATATAGAGTTGGATCTTTATCTGCAGTTTCCATTCACAAATACTGTATGCAGTTAACTGCTTATACCCCTTGCCTTGTGAAATTTGAAAGATGAAATTCTCTACTTTCAAATAAAACCAGGACCATCTAGTTTCTGGAGGGCCCTCGATCTGGGCATTTAAATTGAAACTCCACCCTTAAACCTCTAAACCTTGTTTTCAGCTCCTTTGCCTAAAAGTTTGAGGATAATTTTTTATAGGAAAATTGGTGAAATTTCACATAAAAAAGAGAATTCTAGAACTGATATATCATACAGTACATTTTGTTGCTGCTAGTTTAGTGAGGTCAAAGCTGGGAAGAGGTTCTCTTAGATATGGGCTAAAGTAGCCCCTCGGGCTCATTAGCATAATTGTAAACGTTTATTGTAGAAGAAAGAAGGTTATGCACAACAAATATAAGAAGATTACCACAGCCACAGTTCCTGGATCTAAGAGTAAGTGTCCCTGGCTTATCATGCCTGATTTTCATGGTAGATTTCCTTTAACCCTCTATACCGTTTAAATGTAAACTTTTAACCCCTTCCCGACGCAGCCCTTTTTCGTTTTTGTGTTTTCATTTTTCACTCCCCACCTTCAAAAATTTATAACTTTTTTTATTTTTACATGTACAGAGCTGTGTGATGGCTTGTTTTCTGCATTACAAATTACACTTCAAAATGGTGGTATTTAATATTCAATGCCATGTACTGGGAAGTGGGAAAAAAATCCAAATGCAGTGAAAATGGTGAAAAAAACTCATTTGCTCTGTTTTCTTGTGGACTTGGAATTTATGGATTTCACAGTATACCCCAAATAACTACTTTATGTCTACTTTATTCTTTGGGTTGGTACGGCTATGAGGATACTAAATTTGTATAGGTTTTCTAATGTTTTCATACATTTACAAAAATTAAAACCTCCTGTAAATATAAAAAATTTTTTTCCATCTTTTGACACGAATAACTTTTTCATATTTTGGTTTAACAGAGCTGTGGGTGATTTTTTCCAACTTTTGATGATGTCCATGCTACCATGTTTAGTGTGACCTTTAGATCACTTTTTTATATTTTTAAAAATTGCAAAAAAGTGCCATTTCCATCTTTGGGCGCTATTTTCCGTTACTGGAAAATGATGTCATGGGCTCCCATCCACCACCTTTTTTTTAAAGCCACCAGAACCTTGATCAGTGCTAGCAACAATTGTGGGTGTTACCGGTAAGCATTTGCTGCAATATGCAGCAAAGACTTACCAGCTATGGAGAGAGCTCAGCCCATGAGCCATCTCCATGCACCCGATGTGCGAAGTACTATTAGATCACATGTCGGGAAGGGATTTAATATATAGTGCAGTCACAAAGGATATCTTCATTTTCATCAGCTTTTTCCTTTTGTACTCAGCAACTGGCTCATATCTTATAGACCTAAGTTTACCTACAAGGAGAAACAATGTGTCCCAACTCATGACTCAAAATCAAGAAAAAATCAGGGACAACATGGAAGCAGCCACAGTGTTTTTGCCAAAATGTAAAGTGGAATGATATAATTACATGTGATTTTCCTGCTGCAGATTGAAAACATCCACAATTTTCTGGAGTGTGCAGCCTGTAGCCTGCTGATGCATTACAAATTCCTTTCAGCCCTGCATGTTATTATCAGAGCACTCATGTGGCTAAGTGGTGTAATTACACAAATAAAACTCTGCCTAACAATTGCAATTTAAGTACTGTAATAATATATATTTAAATTTCTTTAATTTTATGACACCAGCATATTCTGTAGCCCAGTATGAACATTGTAATCACATGTTGCTTTCAGTAAAGAAGTAAGTTGTTTCAAAGAATGCCAATCAGTTTGTAAAACTGTATGTTCTGGAAACTACATGAAGGGGTTAACTTAATGCATTTGAATGACAAGCAATTATGTTGATCTTGTTAGGCAAAGTGCAATGTAGATTTATTACAGCATATAGACACTTTTAGTCAGTGTGCATTGTTGTAAAAATTTGGAAGCTTTATAAAAGAATAATTCATAAAGATAATTACATGCACACAATGTTAGTATTCAGAAGCTATGTAAGGAAATCACCTTGAACTTTTTTCCTCATGATTAGCCTCTTCCGCTCACTAATGACTGACAGATTTGAGAATCTGCTTGAGCTGCCAAGTTTTGTTCCCCTGCACCTGGAGCAACTGAAATCCTGTGATATAATCCATTGCGGCATACAGTTTATCAAAATATGTTCAAGTAAATAATCTTACTAGCACCACAGACTTGGAAGATGCAGCCTGTGTCACATAATTATTGCCAGAACATTACCACCTTAAAGGTCCTCATGACCTCAAGCACATATAGAAGAATACATAATGTTGGGGAGATAATAAACAACAAGAAAGGTATAACACAGTGCCTGTATCATCTTAAGTCCATGGTGTGCAGATAAGAAGATACTGAATTTTGTGAACTGTTTGCTGGTGGTTTAGGGGTTGATTGTCCACAGCCTTTCCTCCAGCAGTCTGCACTGGTCCAGCAATGGTAACTTGTAGTAACTGACAAAGTTCTGCGCCAATCATTTTTGGAGCAGAGGCACTGGATTCCCATAGGTATCCTGTTCACATTCAATATTACAGTACTTTATTTTGACTTGCTTTGTACCTCAATTATGAGACTCTGTTTTCTGCCTTTCTGATGTTTTGCTCTTGGATCCTGTTGAGACTATTCTTTTGTTTCTAAGATTTTGTAATTCATTTTCCTATCTCTATTGTGACCTAGCTTGTTGACCATTTTTCCTGTTTGTGTTTATCCATTTATGTGTTTGCACTTTGGCATAGAGTGGGGCTGCCTTCTGGTTATCCTGCACTGTTTATTGTATGCAAGGCAAGTAGGTAGGGCCTTTGGGGTCAGTAATTTAGGGCTCACTGTCCTGTTTGTGTATCAGAACCTGTTCCCTGCATTAAAAAGTAGCATAAGGGATTTCTTGAATGATATATTTATGGAATGTGGCATTAACCCCAAATAGCGGTGGTACCCTTTTTGTTTTAGACATTTAAGACATATCCTGGAGATAAGGTGACCACCATGTAGAATAAAGTGGTATGATTAATATGAAGTTGTATGATAGGTTGACCAAAGTAGACGGTAAGATGTGTGAAGGTGGTAATTGGTAACATGAAGTACAGATGTCAGTTGTTTTTAATTAAACCAGTATACTCGAGTGTAAGCCGACATGCTTTTAAGCCGAGACCCCTAATTTTAACACAAATAAATGGAAAAACCTATTGAATTGAGTATAAGCCAGGGTGGGAAATGCATTGGTCACAGCCTCCCCAATATATAGCCAGCAAGCTCCCTGTTGTATATAGCCTACCAGCCTCCTCTAGAATATAGCCAGCCAGTCCCCTATAGTATATTGCCAGCCAGCCCCTGTAGTGTATAACCTGCCAGTCCCCTGTAGTGTATACCCAGCCAGCCGCCTGTAGTATATAGCCTGCCAGCCCCTGTGGTATATAGCCTGCCTGCTCTTGTAGTATATAGCCTGCCAGCCCCCTGTAGTATATAGCCTGGCAGCCCCCTGTAGTGTATAGTGTGCCAGACCCTGTAGTGTATACCCTGCTTGCCCCTTATATATAGACTGCGCCCCCAGCCCCGCAGTATATAGCCTGCAGCTCCTGCGCTGTAAACTAAACTAAGTACACAGACATGAAGGTGTGTCTCCTCTGACAGGATCCACTCTTCTTTAAGATGCATAAGCCCTTGTTTTATGCAAATGAGAGAGGCTCAAGGCACCATTAACACCCATGGAACCCCTCAGGTCAGTTTGCATAAGTTTAAAAGCCTTTTTTGTAAAAATCAGGGCATAAGAAACCAAATAAGGGGAAAATCCTTACATAATACATACATACATTAGTATTTCAGTGTGGTTGAATTTACAATCCTTGATCCTTGTGGTAGATGTTCTTTAAATGATCTGAATACAGTATTCCTTTACAATGATAGTATAAAAGAAAATTTGGAGTGTGTAGTTAATGATCAGCAATTTTATAATTTGGCCAATGCTGCCATCTTATCATAGTTTTCTCACAATGTTTGTAACAGTTTTATAGGTTCACTGATTAAGTAAACCTGAAACATTCCCTCATATTGCTCACTCTTTTTGAATATTCTACAATAGAGTGGAGAATAGCCCCTGGCTTAGCTCATGTTCAATGGTGTTTGCAGATATAGCTCAGAGATACCATACATTGTACTTGGCATGGGACATTAGCTGCAACGAGCTGTGACTTCTCTTGAGCACAATAATTAAAGAAACCTCATCACTTGCAAGTTTTAAGGACCAATGGTCAGTCTAGCCACATGGTCTCTCTCTCTTTTACTGGCTACTGAGATGATTTAAAAATAGATAATACCAACTAAAGTCAATAAGCACACTTAGTCATCTTAGCAGATTCACCACTTCAGCGAAACTGAAATTTAAGAATGGTCCCTCCATCCTCCCTTCATGTTCCTCTATTCCCTGGAGGGAAAACACTGCTGCCTGAGTGCAACCACTTCATCAATGTGCTCAAGCTCCAGGGTAGGGTAGGAGGTTTGATTCAAGTGAAAATTTAGATAACCTGTGAGTACTACTACTCCTATCCTCTCATTTAACTGACTGGGATGCTGCTGATTAAGCTAGTTTTTCCACCAAAAGCACAATGAATTTTATGGACTTGTACTCTAAACTTGCACTTGATGATTCTGACCTTTCCTGGTAACACTAGGCAATAATTGGGAATCCTCATGATTGGTCTGTGTAGACAAAACTGTGTGTTAATTTACTTATTATTATTTAGTATTTATGAAGATATTGACAGCTGTAAAATGGGTGAATTCCTACAAGTCAGCAGTGATTGGACAGCATCTTTCTAGTATCTTTTAGTATAATATAAAAATCGTTATTCACCATTAAGTGTTACACTTTTTATGGCAGATAATTACGTATATTTTTGGGACTATAAGACGCTTCTTACTACAGGACGCACCCCAAATTTAGGCTTCCAAAAATGGAAAAATATATTTTATACTAATAAAAATATCCCTGTTGGTCACACTAAAGCACAGCACACACAGATCTGCTCCATTCATACATTTACAGACACAGCTCTGCATCATCCATACAGTTACACACACAGCTCTGCATCATCCATACAGTTACACACTCATGACTGCTACATCCATACATTTGCACACACAGCTCTGCATCATCTATACATTTACAGACACAGCTCTGCATCATCCATACAGTTACACACACAGCTCTGCATCATTCATACAGTTATACACACAGCTCTGTATCATCCATACAGTTACACACACAGCTCTGCATCATCCATACAGTTACACATACAGCTAAGCTATACACACAGAACACCCCCACACACACACTTCCCCCTTCCCCTATTTCCCTCTTCCCCTTCTTCTTACTCTGTCCCAGGGCAGCATGTCCCCATTCTCAGCAGTATGTGGTGATGTAAGAAGCATGTGATCAGTCACATGATTCTGACATCACCGCAGGTCCTGTAGGACACCTGGAAGAGGGGAGAGCAGTGTGGAGGCTCTCCTCTCTGGGAGATCGGGTGCAGCTCTATATCAGGGCATCATCTCCATTACAGCGGTCAGGAGGGTCTAGCAGTGCTGGATCCTCCTGACCTTTGGTCTATAAGACGCAAGCACTTTTTAGCAAGATTTTTTCTTCCTAAAAAGTGTGTCTTATGGTCCCAAAATATGGTATACCTTCACCATTATCTTGTTTTAAAATAAAATTTGTGATAACCCTAATTCATTACTGTGTGATCATCGGAAAAGTCCCCCAAATATGGAAAACATTAAGCATCCACCCAAAAGTGATGAAGGTAGAGTTGCCAGGAATTTGCTTCCTATTTACACTTTCCCTCTTGGATCTTCTGGTCTTGATTTCCCAGCAAGCATATGTTAATGATAATCTAGCATGTTAGGATCCATATCTGTACTGATGGAAAGCAGTGCTGGAAAATTGGTTTATTTTCCATCAGGAATTTCTCCTCTCATGATTTTTCGTGATGGAATTAAGGATTTATATCAATACACATTGACATTTAACACATTGATCATTTAAACATTAAACAGCGACTTACAAGCATGATCTCTTAACCCAGTTTAGCTTTGGTTTCAGTAAATTGCTGATAGGAAGGGAAAATATGAATTTCTCTGTCTAATGAATGGAAATGCAATGCTTTTACTCTAGGGTCCTCTCTACATTTAAGAATGGTTAAGGTTGTCCTTAATACTGTACATGTTTAACTCTTTGCTTGTAGGCTATACTTACATTTTTCCACCATCCACTAAAGTCACAGTTCTTGCTGGCATGCTTGGTATCATTGGGAAGCAACAGGTCCAAAATACTTCTCAACACGGTCATAATTCGGAATTGTATAGATGTGTATCTTTAAGGAAACAATCCTTCTTAATGAATTCCAGTTGAAGAGTACATTTCAACATATTTCGATGTGCAGTATAATATTGATTACTTTATAATAGAAACTTAAAATAATATTTTAGTGTCTTGTACATGTAAGATCTATTGTTTCCTTATAGCATTACTAATAGTTATAGTAAATATCTACTGTACCTTTCATCTGACCTTGAAACATATAAGTTCAGGATATAAGGATATCAATTAATTTCTAAAAAAAAAACCTCTTTACTAAGAGCATTAATGACTCTTGTCCTTTTTTTCAAACTTAGGGACAATTAAAGTTGTAACAGCTAAAAATATCCATTAATTAAGGCTGAATCAAACATCCGTGAAATGCAGATGGTAACCATAAATCAGAACAATTGGTGTGTCTAGAAATTAACATGATCAAAAAAGTGCCTCTGCCAGCTGCCTCCTGCAAAAAATCGCTAAGTGTTTTACCTGGTAAGGGCTGCATACATTTATTTATCTCCTTTTTGCAGAGTAAGCAAGGCCTGTGATTGATTACAAGGCCAGAAGTAGAACCAGAGAGTCAAATGCAGATTAACCATAAAATATTAATTCAATTTAAAGGAAGATCTTTGTTAGTTACTCTTGACTTTAAGAGAAATTGTGTATGTAAGAAACATAATACATGCTGCAATGTGTGCAAAGGATTTAAAGGATTCGTCCACTTTCAGCAAATAATTTATATTGTTTGTGTAGGCAAAAGTTACATAATTTTCCAATATGCTTTCTGTATCAGTTCTTCGCCATTTTCTAGATCTCTGCTTGCTGTGCTTCTATAGAAACTTTTAAGTTTACTTCCAGTGGATAGAATCTGTCCATGGTGATGTGATAGACATGCAAGTGCATGAGCCGTTATTATAATACTCCTATTACTCCAACTCAAACTCCTATTACTCTCAGTGTGATGGACAGGCTTGTACACCTGCATGTCCATCACATCACCATGGACAGATTCTATCCACTGGAAGTAAATAGAGAAGCTTTCTATGGAAGGACAGCAAGCAGAGTTCTAGAAAACTGCAAGGAATTGATACAGAAAGTATATAAAAAAATTGTATAACTTTTCATTACACAAATAATGTCAATTATTTACTGTGCATGGCCAACCCCTTTAACGCCTTCAAAATAGTGTCTTAGGGATGATAACTTCTCTCAATGACAAGAGGCTTTGTATGTTTTTTATGGTTATGGGTTACTCTATCTTTATTATTTGGTGGGCTATAAAAAAGGTTTGTGTTATTTCATGACACATAGGGCTGTTTACCAATTACATTTTAAAAGGCATATTTTTATTTATACTCAAATTTAAGGGAAATTTTACAAAAAGTGAAACAATTGACAAGAAATGTTAAAATATGTGTTGATAATAGTTAATAACATATATAGTCTCTTGATTTGGTGACTTATGATTTTTATTTATGTTTTATTTCATGTTTTTTTATTTACTTGTATTACTTGTCTGTTTTTTTCTTTTACATATGCCCCCATTATATCATAATGACTCCTGCTATCTCAATAGCTAATGCACAGGAGAAACTTAGTGAAACCCCTACATACTGCAGTTCACAACCTAGTAGTTAACAGCAACCCACACAGCTTTTACCATATTCATATTTGTTATCAGATGCACCATAACACCATATTAGCAGTCAAAATTTGTGTCTATATTGTAAATGGAAATCATTTTTTTAGGTTATTGGGGGGCACGGTCTCTTCATATAATCATAGGTCTACGGGGAATTTGGTTTTGTCAAGGTTTAGTTTGCAAGGACTTTAAGTGATTTTTATATGGAGCTTTTCTAATCATTATATAACAATGCTTGTGCTCTAAGTTCTATAAATAATATAGCATCATAGCTTTTTGCTGGCTTTTTTTCTACTTATAAAATACAAGTGGCAATTCAATAAATGTTCTGCTATTAAATCCTTTTGTGCCTTCACAAACAATGAAATGCAACTTAAATAGTAAACTTGGCTTGTAGACAGTGGTCACTTTGACATTTTCGAAAAAATTCAACAGAAAACACAGCAAGAAGCTATTTCCTCTAACAACATTATTTTTACACCGCAGACTTCATAATTTTCTCTGTCAAGTGTTTCAGGATGACCTGTCAACTGAAAAGTGAAAGCTGTGTGATTTACCTGGAAAATGTGCTTTAATTTCTTTCTGAATCATAAGTATTTTTTTCTTTAAAGCTGCATATGTAGTTCAAGGAAGAAATGCAAGGTATAATCATGATGATTTTCCTTTAAGTAGTATTGCAATTGGCAATTAGCGAGGTACCTTATCCGTTAATGTTCCAATAGGAGTTGTTCGCTAGGGGGAAGCAAGCTGGGATCTTAATGGCAATTTAATGTGCAAGTCACTCACAATTTATTAAAGGGAAAAAAAACATCACGTTGTACTCCTTTACATGAAAGCAGATGGAGAAATTTAACACCAAACGCAGGCACAAAATCCAGCACAAAACCACTACATTATGAGGTCTCATGGTAGTTTCAGATTTACACCATATGTTATCTCATTGAGTTAGAAATGAATGTACAGAGTGGATGAAGAACAGACAAGTACCTCAGTCTAAAATGAACAGACCTCACAGGGAATAAAAATGCAGGGAGGAAAATGAATGTGCATGGCATGTTAAAGGAAGAGAAAAGTGATGTCACAGGCCATATAGATTCTGCAATGTGAAATGATCCATAAGTCAAATGGAATGAGTTTCCAACATTCAAATCAATGGGATATACTCAAGGGTATTACGTTGGTAATTAGGAGACATTTGCCTTTTTTTCCTTCCCACTGATGATGAATCCTTGTTTACTTTCTAACAGCACTGTCATATGAAAATGAGTGTAATGCACTTCACCCATTACACATCAGAGACTGGCAAACACACATCTCTATAAATTCTTACAGGATCTACCATGTGTTACTAACAACAAATTAGATGCTGTTTTACCATAATTCCACAAGTTTTCCAAAAATGTAGTTAATGACTTCTAGTAGCCATAATATTATGCATTAAGAATTCAGGGTATTAAATCATCATCAGGGATCCTCTGCCATTCTTCCTTGAAGGTCCTTTCCTGTTTTCTCAGGTTGGATGGTGAACAGTGGTGGACAGCCATTTTCAAGTCTCCCCAGATATGCTCAATTGGATTTAGGTCAATGCTCTGGTTGGGCCAGTCAAGAATGTTCACAGAGTTGTTATGAAGCCACTGCTTTGTTATTTTAGCTGTGTGCTTAGGAACATTGTCTTGTTGGAAGGTGAACCTTCTGCGCGGTCTGAAGTCCAGAGTGCTCAAGAAGAGGTTTTCATCCAGGATATCTCTGTATTTAGTCACATTCATCTTTCCTTATATTGCACACAGTTGTCCTGCCCCTGCAGCTGAAAAACACCAACATAGCAAGATGCTGCCACCACCATTTTTCAATGTTGTGATTTAACATAAAAAAGTTCAATGTGCATTACTTCAAACCATAGAATCTTATTTCTCATAGTCCTCGATTCCTTCATGTGTTTTTTTGCACACTGTATGTGGCTTTCCTATGTCTGCATCAGACTCTGCCATAAAGCCCTGACTGGTGGAGGGCTGCAGTGATAGATGATTTGGTGAAACTTTCTCCAATCTCCCTACTGCCTCTCTGTAGCTCAGCCAGAATGATCTTGAGGTTATTCTTTACCTCTCTCACCAAGGCTCTTCTCCCACGATTGCTTTGTTTGACTGGACGTCCATCTCAAGGAAGAGTTGTGGTTGTCTCAAACATCTTCCATTTAAACATTATGGGGGCCACTGTGCTCTCAGGATCATTGAGTGCTGCAGAAATTCTTTTGTAATGTTTGTCATATCTGTGCCTTGACACAATTCTGTCTCTGAGCTTCCTAGGCAGTTCCTTAGACCTCATGATTCTCATGTGTTCTGACATGTACTGGGAGCTGTGAGGTCTGATATAGACAGGTCTGTGCCATTTCAAATCAAGTCTAATCAGTTTAATTAAACACAGCTTGTAGAACCATTTCATGGAGGATCAGAATTAAATGGACAGCATGTGAATTAAATGTGAGAGTCAGAGCTCCATTCTTTCGTTTTCAGGTCAGGTGGCCAGGACCTCTGAAACTCTGGGCCCCATACCAGCTGCTAAGCCTATGAAAATGTTGCTAAAATATATTTAACAATAAAACCTTTGTTTACAATAGTTTATTTTCTAAAACACACCATCCTTATATATGATGTCATTCAGGTCCCTTTTCCCCCAACAACGAATAGTAATGAGAGTCAGCCATTTAAAAGACATATTTATGTTATGTTTTAGATGTCAGTGACATCAGTGAAGACTTTCCACCTGGTCTGCTTGTCTCTATTAAAAAAATGATCATTGTAAGGTTTTTGTTTTGTTTTTAGAATTTTTTGTTTATACAGCTTTCAAACAAAGGTTCAAATTACACATCAAAGTCTTTGGATCATCAAATCACAGTTACCAAATGATAAATACTAAATTCAAAATGCCTTCCACTGTCATTTCTCCACACCCTTCGCTTATCTGCCAAGCCCTCCTTTACTGGCCTTTTCTGTCTGTTTGTTGAGACTTTTGATGGCTTTTCTGCTGGTCAGATGTATCTTAAGGGTTTTTCTTTATTGATACATGTGGCTTTTGTCTGTAGGTAATTTGCGACTTTTTAAAACAAAAGTTGCAATAAGTCTCTGAGTCTCAAACAGTTCCCCAGCTGTTTTTTATGCCTGGTCAGGAGCAGTCGTAAGCTTGTGCAAAAATGTGGATTAAAGTGATAACTCCGGAAACACTGCAGGAAACTAGACAACGACAAACTTTGAAAGGAAACAGTTTTAGGCACAAAAAAGTCACAAATGAGCACAAGAAGCTTGAAAGGTCTCAAAAATTAATGAAAAAGGCAAGCCAAAAGTTTGATACATGTACCTCAATGTCTTCATGTTTGACAATGATTGGTATGTGCAATAAGACTGAATGCTAAAACTCTGAACACGGCAAAAAAGCTATCCCCCTATGGCTAATTTTTAAGATTAAGGCCTATAAACATGCAACAAGGGTTTGAGACACAGGCTTTGGAAATAAAAGAAAGTTTCAAAAGTATGGGTTACCCTGAGAAGTTGGTGGATTATGTGTATGAAAAATGAAAAATAAAATTCAAAAGAAATTGTTGCAACAAAGTAAGAATAAGGGGAAGAAAAATGATAATGGTAGATTTGTCTTCACTTTGATTTTACTCCCATGGCAGAAACAGCTAAAAAAATAATAAGGAGCAATTGATATCTCATTGACTTGGCACCAATAGCAGAGAGGATCCTTACTGATATTCCGTAGAAGGAAAACATGAAAATAGAATTGTTTAATAGTATATTCTCCTCACAAAAGAAAAATTGGCTAAAGAAGAACCATCCAGTTGGAAATTTTTCGTGACCATGTAGTCAATATGAAAGATATTGTAAAACAACTTTTGTGGTTTATGTTTTAACCCCTTAACGACTTGGCCTTTTTTAGTTTTTTCATTTCCATTTTTCACTCACCATCTTCAAAAATCTATAACTTTTTATTTTTCCACATAAAGAGCTCTGTGATGGCTTATTTTTTGCGTAACAAATTGAACTTCATAGTGATGGCATTGAATATTCCCTGCCGTGTACTGGGAAGCGGTAAAAAAATGCAGTAAAAATATCTACTTTTGTCATTACGGGGTACGATTACGGGGATACCAAATTTGTATAGGTTTTATAATGTTTTCATACATTTACAAAAATTAAAAGCTCCTGTACAAAAATTTTGGGGGGGATTTTGTCATCTTCTGGCGTCAATAACTTTTTCATACTTTGGTGTACGGAGCTGTGGGTGGTGTCATTTTTTTGCAACTTTAGATGGTGTTTTCATTGTTATAATTTTTGTACAACCTTTTGATCACTTTTTATTAATTTTTTTATATTTTTCAAAATGGCAAAAAAGTGCCATTTTCGACTTTGGGCGCTATTTTCCGTTACGGGGTTCTATGCAGTGAAAAAACGTTATTAAATTTTGATAGATCCGGCATTTTCAGATGCGACGATACATAATGTGTTTAGGATTTTTACTGTTTATTAATATTTATATCTATATTTTAGGGTTTTTGTCATAATTTTCTTTAAACTTTTTTTATTTTTAATTTTACTATTTTTCAGACTCCCTAGGGTACTTTAACCCTAGGTTGTCTGATCAATCCTACCATATACTGCCATACTACAGTATAGCAGTATATGGGGATTTTCCTCTTCATTCATTACAATGTGCAATTAGCACATTGTAATGAATGGGTTAAAACGAGACAGCTACGGGCCTTCGTGAGACCCGAAGCTGTCATGGCAATGTATCGTGGCGTCATCGGGGAGCGGTGATCCGCCATATTTTAGAAGCCGCTGGCAGCATGCCGGCGGTGATCGACATGACAATGTCCGCGATCGGTGCTAGACATTTTACCTGCATGTTCAGGATTTTATATGTTTATTTATTTATGTATTCTAGGAAAAGGGTTATCATTTGCCTTTTAATTATTTTTCTTTTATTTCAGTGTGATAGTTATATTGCAGAATACAGGCAGGTTATGTACAAGATTCTGTAGTTGAATTTGTATTTAAGTCTGAATTGTATACTTTATAATTGTAGCTCCAGGCCTTTTTCTGGCCTTTGTGGCAATTGGATTTTAAAAATGTTGGCTTGTTATAAGAACTAGAATTAACAATAAAGCTTAATTTGAGACACTATTGATGACTGTTATAGCTGTTTATAGTAGCCTAAGGTGCAAGTACAGTAAATTGCCAACATCCAGAGGTCTGTTTGCAACTAGCGGGCGTTCTTAAGTTAGGGACCGCCTGTATTCCAAATATACTGCATCTCTTGTACGTTCTGCTCTGGCCGGTTGTAAATCATACAGCTGAATGATAGCCATGGGAGCCCCTTATAGTTTGGTTGTCACATGGGGTTCCAATGAGACTATAGCTTAAATATAGCATATACCCGCCCTGGATGTACAGGACCCAAGTGCCCTCTCCATACCACCCTTGATGACTGGTAATATAATTTGACATTAACTCTTCAAAGGGTTATAAGTGAGTTCACATATTCAGTTGGTCAAATGCTAAGCTATCAAACAGCTTTTCCACCACCTCTCTAGTCCCCTTTCTATCAGTTAAACATGGTTATGCTCAAAGCAATAATATAAAAGTGAGCTACTGCAAGGCACTATTGTATGTGTATAGCACAAAATCAGAGGGGCAGCAGGTACACAAATACCCTACTGTTTTCTTTTTTTAAATCAAGCAGTTTTTATTAACATTTTCAAACTTTTTTGAAAATGTTAACAGCAAAAGAAAGAAAATACAACCCTAATGTTTTCTAAATACATTTGACATTGAGTTTAGTGTAAATTTTATGACTCTAGTTTCTAGTTTCCACACCCATGTGAATGAATTTGCAACTCTGTTTAAGATGAACACATTGTTAATATCTATAACACTTATAGCCTTATTCAAACATTTAGATAAAAGGAAAAAAATATGCATGCTTTGGGTTGCCATGATTTAACCATGGTTAGATAAAATAATACTAGTCCTGATATTGTCTTATCTCCTTATCTTACTAAATTGACTCATAAAACTATATTGTTCCCCTAAAATAATGTCATACATATCATAATTAAATCACAAATGAAAATGGTTTTCAATTTTCCAAATCCCATTAAAAGACCTTATAATTTCAAATTGTTTGAAGTTCACATGAAGGACAGTATCATAATAACATCAGTCCCCGAGAGACCTTGTAGCACCCGGTAGTCACTCCAAAGGTTTTACAAATGTTTTCTTCAGTAAAGACAGCAAACATCATAAGGCCTTTTGTAAATATGTCTACTAGACTCTTTGTTTGAATAGAAATATTGAACTTCACCATTACTATTATATACACAGGGAGATTATTCTAGATTTCTGTATTTGATCAATGGTTTAATGTGCCACAGGACTTACTTATTTTATAAAACAAACCTGATATTTAAATGGATAAATAATCTATAACATCTTAATCTAGTGAAGGTCAAAAGCATAATCTTCTTTTTTCTATTGTATTCACGAGTAAAGATTAAAAATTATCTTCCAACATTTTATGAGACACTGCAATTTAACGTCAACAATGCTGTGAGTCCAAGATAAAGATACAAAAATAAATACCACATAGTTTATAATAAGAGAGTGACAACATACTCAAGAATAAAGAAAGAATAAAACAAATATATTTCTATTAGGTTAATTATAGGTCTTATAAAATGCATGTTGTATGATGCATTGACATGGAATTATTAGATTTATTCTGTTAAAGTTAGCAATACAATGTAATAACATCTCAATGTTGGTTTTATTGGTTATTTAAAATTGAGAAAAAATAAGATAATATAAATTACTGTATTTTATTAAATATGGACATTTTGTGCAAGCCAAGAGCTAAAAGAAAAACCATTACTTTAAAACCAATTTAAAAACGATAGTCGGAATTCAAAGAGGTTAACTGATAACTTACTTGTTGCCACAGAACATCTTATTGTTGTAGTCCCAGGGTAGGTCTGAAATATTAAAGAACATTAAATTATATAAGTATCACTTTATCATGGATATAATAAGTATTGTGTTTCTTCTATAATGAAAAGCAATGTAATATAAGCTGAGAAATGTGAACAATATAATATCATCATTACAAACGTTTATCAATTTATGTTCTGTACATTTGTGACAAAAAATTGGTATTTCTTAGCCTCCACTTGTTCTAATTCCTTTATTGGCTGTGGGTGCCATTGCATTGGATCCTAAAACCATGCAACATCAGCATTCATTGGAAGTAACTTATCTTAGGCTCTTCTATTTTTTATTATTGGTTTTGTTATTCTTATTTTTGCAACATTTTTGGTAAACTTGCGGCAACATTTTCTGACTTTGTCACTCACTTAGCTAAGTTTGCTGTGCCAGAGATTGTCACTGTTGTGCCTGAATTCAGAGGTGAGTGATAGAGTCAGATTCATCTAGAACTCCTTATATGGTCTAGACCTATAATAGAACTAAATATTTACATATTTTGCATTGCTGCAAACTGAAGGTCATTCGACCAAAAAAAGAAATTTTTATTAAAATTTAACTTTTATTGCAAACTATTTTATAAGAAAAGGCAGGGGACGTTTCCCTGCTTTAATTCTATGTATGAAAGCAAAAGATAAATGTTAAAAATTGTGAGTGGTGGGAGTAGAGATGTGTTTTCATTTATATATGAGAGGGAATGTTATAGAATTGAAGAATGCTCACATATGTCGCAGAGACATTTGGGCACTTAGACAGACAGGCTTTTATTACTGGTGTTACTGTGCAGTACTCGCTCTAACCCGAGTATTACTGGTTAACACTGATTTTGGTGCGACAGTCTCTAGGGGATCACTATCGTGCATTCGTGAGTATCACATATTCTTGTCCATGTATATTCCCCTGTCTCCAGTGTTTATTGGTATATGTCGTCTCACTGACTGCAGCCGGGGTGGCTGTTTATGAGTGTGCACAGTATTTTTTGCGACACCTGCGATTAGAGGTGTTTTTCGTTGGACATACTATTCCCTATGCGGCTTAAGGCTGGCCGCCAGTTCAATAGTTGTCACTAGCCACTCGTTGGATTTAGTACTCTTGCATTTCTGTACTATCTCATTCATTCCCGCTCTCACTCACACTGTATTCGCTATGATTAGATGCCACTGCAGTTCAGCATCCACTACTCTTTCTAATCCTTAGCACCACTCTATTTAAAATCACACACACTCAAGCAGCCCCCCTGACATGTTTGATATGGCGTCCTCAGGGGGTAAGAGGTGCGTGTATGAAAAAGTCTCAACTCTTGCTCATCAAAAGTTGTGAAAAAGTTGCCCGATAAATCACCCTCTAAGATAAATCAAACAAGTCCAACTTAAGAAAACTGTAAAAAAAAAAATAAATGATAATGACCCACATTGTGCTATGAAATGCACAATGGGGGGAGGGATTAATCACAAATCTTTTCAACATCTTTTTGAGCTTGTTTTTGTGCTTAAAAGGTCAAATATTTGTTTTTGTATAATTTTGTTGCAATGGTAGAATTATGGACATGCTACATTTTAGGCTAAAAAAAAGCACAAAAAAACTGTCAAAGCTGTGATAAAACCTCCCCAAATGTTGTCACTGTGAAAGTATCCTGTGTGTACCATACCCAAAAGCCTGGAATATGGAGGGTAGATGTATAAAGAACAGTGGTTTGGTTCTGCATAAGCTTTTTGGCCATGATAGCTAAAATTACATTACAATCAATGAAACAAATCATTTTCCACTTGTGTTTTTTCCCATCTTTTTCCTGTACAAATCAGTTATTTGGTACTGTAATGGTGAATTGAGACTCAAAAAGGACACACAGGATAGGGAGCCCTAAACTGACCCCCCCCCCTCTCTTCTCATAAGCTGTCACCTGCCTGCTTGCCATTAACTAGGAGTTGTTCCCTTCCTACGCTAAAGTGCAGAAACTGAGCAAGACGAACACCACAAAAGCAGGGTCAGGGGTACAGGTCACAAAGAAATTGAGAACAGTACAGAATAGGAGCCAAAAAAGGAAAGTCAAAATTCAAAAGCCAAGACCAGAGAACCAGTGAAGTATAGAGTGCAAACAACAACATAGAGCTAATGTTAGAAATATAACCACCACTGGACTATTTGTGAATGAAAACCTTGGGTGGTGAAAGAGCCTCAGCCCCAGGTGACTGGACCAAAGGTCTGTCCATCATACCTAGTAGATCACTGCGGGAGGAACCAGATGTGGTGCAATAAGTCTAAACACAGCAGCAACTTTAGTCACTGTTCAGACACACAAAAACACAGATGAAAACAAACACCTTCACATTCTGCTGACAGAAGACAATGCTGTTATAGATATTACAGGGTATTTTCCAAGCTATTATACCTTGGAAAAGTCAAGATACACAACATCCTCTGCCTACCCCAGGTCCAGTCCTGAACTTCTCTCCTCACAGAAGTTTGTCAGACAGCACTAATTCCTCATAAAAGCAAGCTGTTATTGTGTTACCTTCAAAGCGATACTGTAGCATAACATCTCTAATGAACCCCTTAAATATTTTCCCTACTGTACAACAAAGATTAATCTCAGAAGTTTGTTGTTTCCAAGCTCACATGTGCTGTACTATTTCATTGCTTTGAGACAAAAAAGAAAACGCATGCATCCATCGCGGAGAATAAAGCAGTCATGAAAACAATAGTTCACCTAAGTAAGCAGCTAGACTCCTCAAATTCTTTTCCAAAAAAATTCTATTCATCACTCTGTTCTGTCCCTATAGGTTGATTTTGTAAGAAATTATTGCAATATTATAAATTAATTTTAGACATTAATCATTTCATTCATCTAGAGTGGAACTCAATGTTCTTTCTTAAGATAAATTGATAACCGGCTGCTTTTTAGAAGCGTTTCAATATTTTGGGCATATCTTCTAAGACAGAAGATTAATAAAGTAAATGGTTTAACAGATATTTTAGTCAGAAATAAAACAAGGCTGTCATGTGCAATTCAAATTACAATACTGAAAATATAAAAGATGGGAAAAAAGTTCCCATTTCTATAAACTGTTTTATTCTTCAAGTGACAAGAACATTTCACCTCTAAGAATAAATATTGTAAATTGTAATTTAAAAACAAATTATGCAGCAAAGGAACAAGTCGGAATCAGATTGTTGATTGTTTTCGAGAATGTTCGATACAAAGGCCAGTCAGCTAGGGAATGTGCAATTCCACTGAATTGCTTGCCAATTAAATATTTTGTTCAGACTTTTATTTATTTATCTTTCTTTATATTCATCTATGAATTGGCCAATCCACATATTCACCATAAAAATCTATAGTGTAGGGGGGGGGGGGGTTAAGCTATTTATAAAAAATAAGAACCAACCAAGAACATATGTTCTGATTATTAGTTATGTACTTTTATATAAAAAAAAACCCTACAATTTTCACTATAAATAACACCAGTGACTCATCATTGCATTTACTACTGACATGAGATGATGTTACAGCTTATCATAGGCTGAACCCCCTTCATTTAGGGCATGATTTAGCTTTATTATATGACAGCCACAATTGTTGCCAGCAATATGTTGGTTGGTCCACTTGATACTGCCATCTACATAGTGGTGACACATGAGAGCTGTTATATTGGGTAAGTTATACATTCACAGTATACTGAACTACATTTGAATCTTATGTATATTGCATGTGCAAGTTATCCCCTTCACGAGGAGGCCCTTTTTTTCATTTTAGCGTTTTCATTTTTCATTCCCACTTCAAAAATAATAATATTTTTTTTTAATTTTTCCATATTAAGAGCAGTGTGACGTCTTGTTTTCAGCAAAACAAATTGCACTTCACAGTGATTTTTTGACGTCATTCTTTGGGTCGGTGCAAACTCGGGGATACCAAATAAGTATAGGTTTTAATATTTTTTCATACATTTACAAAAATTAAAACCTCCTGTACAAAAAAAATCTTCATTTTGCCATCTGCTGTGTGGTGCCAGAAATAACCGTTACTATATTTTTATAGATCAGACATTTTGGGACGTGTTGATACCTAACATGTTTATGATTTTTACTGTTTATCTATATTTATATCAGTTCTATGGAAAGGGGGTGATTAGAATTTTTAGGGTTTTTTTATATAATTTATTTTTTAACTTTTTAATTTTTTTTTACTATTTTTCAGACCCCCTAGGGTATCTGATTTATTCTACCATATGCTGCCATACAACTGGCAAGGGTACGAATCGCGCTTTTCTGACGCGTTTCGCGAATTTTTCAGATTTGTGTCGAATTGCCCTGGGATTTTGGCATTGTCTTTCACGTGAGAGAAATTGGGGGCTGTGGCCTTCGGAAAACCCAACTGATTAGAAAAAACCACAGAAAAAAGTTTGTGTTATAAAAATAGCACTCACATACACCGCCTCGGAGGAGGTGAATTCCGGCGGACTTCAGCGCTGCAGCGACACCTAGTGGACGTCGGGCGCATGACCTTAGTGAATCCCGGCAGAACCCGAATCAGCGTCGGAGAACGCGCCGCTGGATCGGGTAAGTAAATCTGCCCCAATGACCAGAACATTAAATGATATAATCAGAAGGTACAATGTGTCCCACAGATATCTGAACAAAAGGTTAAAATTAAATTCAGCTTAATATAAAAATAGTTGATGTTTGTTTTTAATTTAAGAGGCACATTTGTTAAAATTTTATTTTGCCCTTTTCTAATACAGTACAGTCAAGCTGTAAATGGTTTCATTTAAAGCATAGACAGTGTGAGTGATTTTTGCCAGTGAACATTATGGTGATTTTTACCAAGTCAAGTTCGGTCTATAACAGCACCGAAATGATATTCTATATCCTGCCACATGTAGCACATACTGATGAAGCAGCAAATTAAAATGTAATGTAAAGCTATGACACTGGGAATATAAAAGGATTGCCCTTTTGATGTGCTGTGGAATTTGTAATTAGACTGAGATTTGCCATTTAATTATAATACTATTTCATTGATAATGCTGAATGAAAAAAGCATTTCAGTGGAATAACATTGGAAGGACAAGAACAGTATCATGAACATATTTTTTCCCTGAGCAGCCATATTTCATTACACTGCACACAGAGCTGAAAGCAGTCAGGCGTACTTAGCCATCCTCATCCTTGGGTAAGGTAATTATTAGCATGATTTTTTTTCTCTTACATTGTGCTTGCCAAAGATGCTCTATGCATGAATTGTTAATACAAGGCACCAATTGACATCAGGCTTTAACTCTGTATCTACAGCACTTGGGCTAAAATGCAAATAAATGTAAAGTCAATGACAACGTAAAAGATACTTTTAGGCAAATCATCCTCAGAATAGCTGGCATGTGCAAATACACAAACAATCACAAATACAGATGACACTGTTTGAGAATGAATGATCCCATTTTTGATCATTCGCCACCAATAGACCCATATATATATATATATATATATATATATATACACTTAACACAAAGAATAGAATATTTGTTACAGGGAGTGTACCATTGTCGTCATGCCAGGTATATGGTGTAGAAAAAGTCGTTGAATTGTTGCATCGGGTGTTTTGTCACATATTTGCACCTTTTCTGCAACTTTTGCCATATACACAAAGGCAATCCAGATGCGCCACATGAAAGTTGTTTTGAACTTGTTCAATATCGCCAAGATTTGCCACTTTGAATAACCTTTCACTTAACAAGTCACAAATCTTGGAAATAGTGTGGACTGCAGATAAAATTCCAACTTTACTTAAACTCATGGAGCAATTTCAGTATCTTTAACACTTATGGGGAAAAAGACACAAGTTCAATCATTTATCCTTCATATACCAGATGCCACAAACAGTCTTCGCAACAATAACACATCTGATGGGCTTTAGAGCTCCTGAGACTGTCTAAAAACTTCCTAATCCTGAATCCTGTTATTTTAGTTTAGAGGTAGACAAGACTATAATAAGAATTGATCCTATTCCAGAAGTAAATGTCTTGCTTGTTGAGGAATAAAGCTAAATATAGTTGTAATGAAGGGACTAGGTTCACAAAAGACAAACAGGACTGTAAGCTCTAAACTCAAGACCCTTAGTGGTCCTATCTACTTGTATATTTGATACCGTAACTGGTAGAAGGTAGTCTCTCCATACAACAAAGTGCAGACATGTAACAAGACAAATAAAAGAAACAGGGTAGAATAGTAAACAAGCGGAGAAACATTAGAGATAGCAAAAAGGTACAAAATCATAGATGCAGAATAGTAGTCTGAATAGAGCTGAGATCAAAAACCACAAAAGCAGAAATAAAGTCTCTCTCATATGGTATGAGCTAGCCAAAACACTTATGAAAACAGAAACTCTACCCAAGGGAAGGGTGTGGTGGTATCAACTCATCAGCCAGTAATCTAAGCCTTTGTTAGCATGAGCAAAGTACAAATGGAAGACAGCATCTCCTCAGTCCCACACCACATACTACGGAGAATACTAACACAGATGTTACATTATGTACAATACTTTATTTAGTGAAATGTTATGTGTTTGAATTGACAGGAAGATTGCGAAGCGATAATGTGGAGCAAAAGGACATTAACAGTTTGTAATATATTTATAGAATAAATGATGTAGAAACCATCATGGAAGTACTCTTGTATCTCATTATTATAAAAGAACAATTAAAATTCAGCATTTATAGGTCACATGGGTCATCAATAAAACAGCTAGTTTTTTCCACCTACATTGTGTTTCGGCAGTTGTTTACACAAGATAATGACAATGAATGGCACCTAAATTATTAGAATGAGATCTATTGTTGACACTCAATTTGCAATTTCTTTAGTCACCAAAGGAAAATATATTGTTAAGGCTGTTCTGCTTCCATTGTCTTTATGTCCCAGAGTGCATCATTAGCTTATCTCTTAGATTCTCAAGAATCCACACACTTAAGTGTTTGAGTTTAATTTGCTCTTGGGAAATAGTATGCTAAATAACCATCAGATTACGCCTTCTCAGGCAAAATTGTGCTTGGTGGCTATAACATCCCAAATTAAAATGCAATGTGATTATCTCAGATAATGTGTTCAGCCATTCACTGCTTTCAAGCATAATAGAGTCCTAAAGTTTTACTAAGTCTGCAGAAAAAATGAAGAGAAGAGAACTTATCAGAATTGGATTGGCTGTTAAATATTTAACTTTCATTTTAAGTGCAGGCATAAACCAGGATCAAAGATTTCTAAGTATGGCTTGGTAAGCAAGCAACAATTATGGGCTACAAGTTTAGAGTTTTACCCATAATGCCTCTTGGTGCATATATGGACTTTTGTTGCATCTAATAAGAGTAATGATACATGCTTTACTAAATTTCTTCCATGATAGCAACTACAGACAATTCTTCACCTGTTTTTCTTATGTATTCCTAGGTCATTGGAAAAGATGAACCAGCCCCCTAATACCGTATTTTTCGGCCTATAAGGCGCACTGGAGTATAAGGCGCACCTCTAATAAATGCCTGCTAAGACATCTAGGTTCATATATAAGGCGCACTGGAGTATAAGGCGCAGGATGAAATGCAGTACCTAAAAATGACCAGCAGGTGGCAGACCTGTGCACAGTTCAAGCCAGCTACACTTCCAGGGAAACTTGTCTTCAGCGTGTCAGAGAGCTCCGATCTCAGAGGTATGGGCCGCTGGGGGTTAATGCAGGGTGATGCAGCAGGGGTTAAGCTGTCTCCCTCTGCCCCTTCTCCTTCCCTCCTCAGCCAGGGTGTTATTCCTGTGGGGTTCCCTGTGGCTCCTTCTCTTTCCCCTGTTACAGGGCTGTCAGGTATGGGGGATTGGTTACTGATGATGATTGCCTCGTGGTCGGCACTATGGCAGCTCCGGTCTCTCCGTGCTAGGGGAGGGCAGGTTGGGCACAATGTTAGTTGTGGTGCCAGGGCACTTTAGGAGCCAGGGACCCTGTATACAGTTTGGGAAGGTGCAGGAAATTTCTGGGGATGGAGCAATTAAACACTGGTAACTGTACAGTGCATCTTGTCTGTAGTACATTTCTGTATAAGTTCATATATAAGGCGCACCGGCCTATAAGGCGCACCTTTGATTTCTGAGAAAATTAAAGGATTTTTGGTGCGCCTTATAGGCCGAAAAATACGGTAATCAGAATTGACAGTATTGACCCACCTGTGCCTACAAAGACTGTCAAAGAAAAGTCTTCTCAAGTTATTTTACTAAAGTTAGAATTTGCATCATGTGGCCATTAGGTTTATGGTCAATTTTAACATATTACCCAGAATTTCATGATCAGACTATGACTAGACAGCAAATTATATGGATATTTCTTATAAGGGAGAATAATCAATGCAGTGCAAATTCACCTATGATGGGGTCACTTATGGTTCACTGAACAGCTCAATGTTGCTTATAATAAGGTATGTAATTGCCTTTCCTTCATAATGTAAACTAAATGGTCTGTATAACCAACATGTGTATCATACTCAGGTAGCATTGGAAATGGTAAATTTACTATCAAATCCACATACAGCTTATGAGTATGAATAATTTATAATCAATCGCTTTTGGTATTATTAAAGAGTTTCTGGACAGTAAAAAAATGAAGCTAGAAGCAACAAATCTTATGAGAAAAAACAAACAATAACCAATAAGGGTACTGTTTTGTCCCCTGCCCATAGTCGACCGCTGTGTCCTCATGTGCCATACATTCTGACACATTGCCACTGATACTCCAGTAGTCACAGCAGATATGACATCATCTATGAAGAAGAGTTATAAAGGGCACATGGAGGTCTAAAAGAAAAATGACACTGTAATGGGGGAGATGTAATGGGTTTAATGTATCACCAATTCTGCTTGGAGGCGGAATTCTCCTGATCCACTTTTGAAGGGACCACAGTGTTCAGATGCTCGTTGTACATTGATTTTTTCCTGAATGGGACTGAGCAGTAAACAGGTCACATGACAAAGTGGCGTCAGATCACAGAACTGTAGAGGAACCCTCCATCAGTGGAAAATGCTGCACTATTAAAAGGTGAAACAATTATGATGGTCAACTATGGTATATTTGCAAGAAATCAGGACAAAAGGTTCTGGCGAATATAAACTACAGGAAAGCTGCAAGCTACAGAATAGTTTCACTTCATCAGGATGACTAAAAAGGCAAACAATTTGTGTAAGGTGTTCAAGTAATGATCCACCAATATTGGGCAACATTCGGCTGAATGGAGGTTCATACGAATTCTAATTCACCATCACTGCGTCAGATGAACATGACCATTGACTCAGTAGAAGACAAGGGGATGTCATTGCTCGCAATCTTAATATAGATCTGCATATCAGAAAATGTTGGCCCCAACATTAAATATGTTAAAACAGTCTTTTCTTCTTTTTAGCATTTAAACTGCATCCCTTATTTAATTCATCTTTTCTCTACTTTGAGCTGACATCATTGTTCAGCTCAAGAAAACTTGCCCAAATCTCTTGTGTTTGCCAAATAGCACCTGAGAACCACATGCACAGTGCTGAACTTTGTAAAGAAATACATGATTATTTGTACTGTTATGTATGTGACTAAATTTTCTGGTTGAAGTTATTCAAGAAAGAGTTACATTTGTTATGTCCATAACTCAGTTTCATCTTCTGAAGCTAGTTTGACCCCCAAGACAACAACCTCTTCAACACGGGCCTTGAAGAGGGTACACTGCGTTCCTCCTCTGTACACTGTGAGGAAGACTGGAGCCTCACTTCTATCAATATCGCATGATATGTTGTTCATTATATCTTTGTATCTGCGCATATGCAGAAACATGACCAAATTAGGATAAGCCAATCACAACCAAGCACAGTACCTAAGAGGGATCCTCCCTCTTATGCTAGGTTACCCTGTAGTTCAATGATAAATTAGTGAGAATCTTAGAGAACATGGCTGTGTCTGTGTGATTCTTTCTGTATGCATTATATTATTATATATATTTAAATATTAAAGAGTTGTTGTTATTATTATTATTATTATTAATATCCAATTTGGAGCCGAGATCAATACAATCAGAGTAACAAACAGGTTTTATTGTGCAAATCCAAAACAGTATATGCCCTTCACGATACTTGTAACATTAAACTGAAGATAAATCAGCCCTGATTGACTTCATATATTATGAATTGCTGCCTCTAAATGGGCCACTGTAAATTGGTGACCAATATAACATACAGTATATGGTTTGCCCTGAGGATAGTAGTGAGGCAGCCATGATTCATGTCCTAATCAACGCTTTGCTAGTTTTGTATTTTCCCATATTCTTTACTATACATTTTAAAAGATTAGATGTGTGTGTCTATATATACATATTCATTCATTCATAGCAAATATCAAAATGGGCTTCATGTTTTTGTGTTTAAAGTAAGTCAACCACAAGAATTGACTACATAGAATGTTTGGCAGGTCTAGGATGGGGAAGGTTAAAGCTTTTAATACATGACACTTGTATCCCAGGCAAAGTGTTATTTTCTCTAAAGAACATTTTTATTCCTTATAAAAATCACCTTCTTGGATCATCTATGGAATGTCTATGGATGTCTCATTCCATAGATGAGACATCTATGGAATGTCTCATCTATGGAATGTGGTGCACCATGTTGGACTTCTCAGCTGCTGCTCAGCACTCACTTTACAAGAACCGTGAGGAGTGTGTGCTCAGTAGTCTACATGTGTCTGACCACCAAGAACAGAACTGCATCTGAAGAACAAATGCTGGGCACAAGGTACATTATGATGCAGGTCTAGAACAGCACGTACCAAGGAACTTATTCTAGTTGAACTGTGACATCAGATATACCTCAGGATCGCAAAAAAAAACACACCTCCCCAGCTCCGTACATTAAAGTTATTAGCGTCACAAGATGGCGAAACTATTTTCTTTTTCGTACACTGTTTTAATTATTGAAAAAGTATTAAAACACAATAAAACCTACAAATCTGGTATCACTGTGATTTTACCGAACCAAAGAATAAAGGAGACAAATGATTTGGAGCGCACAGCGAAGGTATTAAAATCCAGCCTCCCAATACACGAAATGGAATAATAAATGAGAAGTAAAATATGTTAGGCAAAATATAAGCCCTCACACTGGTATAAATATATAAATGCACATATAAATATATAACATAATATGTATATACATAAATACATACATAGAAATACATATGTTACTTTCTCTTTGGTTGTCCAAGGTGGCGGCCAAGCTGGCGGGCAGAAGTTCAGTTGTCTGTTGTTCCGGGGGGGAAGGGGGGGGTCAGTAAGGTAGATGGGCAGTGGGTGGCTTAGGGCTGGGGGGGGGGGGGGGTAATGCAGCATCTGGAGTTCGGGGCAATGGGGTTATGAGGCATGAGTTCCAGGGGAGGGGTATGGGGGACAGTAACCGGAGTTGAGGGGGGGGGGAGTGAGAGTGGCCGGAGTTCGGGCAGTAGTGGGCGGAGTGTGAGCAGAGTTTGGGCAGGGGTGTAGGGGTGCGATAGCGGGCTGGGGTTCGGGCATGGGGGGGCTTGTGGTAGCGGCGCAGTGAGTTACGGGCCGGGTGCTTAGGGGAGGGGTGGGAGCGGGCAGGAAATCAGCCTCCTGCTGATCTACTATGCCCCGTGGAAGCGCTGAATAAAAAAAAAACTCACCTCAGACTCTGCGTTCCTCTGGCTGATCACTACAGCACACGGAGTAAGGTGTCCAGCACTGGCAGCGTAATGACATCATTACCGTCCTGTGCGCTGCTGTGATTGGAGTGACAGAGCAGGAAATGTCAGCACCCTGCCTTGTCATGGCTGTTAGCAGTATCGGAGCGCAGCCATGACAACCAGGTGTGGACAGTGGTTGTCCGCACCTGGCAGTGGTTGGGAGGATGGGGCGCGTGCCAGCAGTGAGGGACGCGTGCCATAGGTCCGCCACCGCTGATATAATGCATCCATTTTCAGGGGTATAACTAGTCTTCTACAGCCTGAAGTGAACTATAAAGAGGTGCGTGAGCCCTTTAACCCAACCACCAGCAGTATATCTTGAGTGCATAGACAGCACAGTATTGCTCTGCCCCATCGCACCTCATTCTAGCACAAGGGGCAGCTCCTGCAGTGTAGTGGCAGACTATGCTCCCTGATACTGCACTTTCCTTCTGCAAGTGGCGCTGCCCAAGGGAAGGGGAAAGTGCACCTTTGGGCAGTTAATTAAAACAGTGTGTAATAACTCTTTTTTAACTGAAACCAACTAAAATATAATGAATGAATTATAAATTTAAGTGGAATGTATTGAAATGAAAGTACCGTGAGGAGCCCACATCTGCTGCGGTCTATGGCAAGGTCTACTTATAATTTAAAAATGAATATATTCTAAATTTTGTCTATGCATGTAGAAGAATTAATCAATAGAAGGTTTTTGTTTTATTTTAAATTGCATTTAATCAGCTCTGTCTCATTGCTTTACATGGATCTGTGTGTTTCTTGGCAAGCAGCTCTTATTTTTATAATTTACTAAACACTGCCACCTGCTGTACGACAGGACTTTCTGCAGGATACTGAAAATATACCATTAATACATAGTCCAGTACATCAAATTATGAGGTCAATTCTAATCTATCTATCTATCTATCTATCTATCTATCTATCTATCTATCTATCGGGAAAGTTCAGAGTAGCACTGCAGGAGTGGATGCAAATTCGTATGTCTCCTGGCTAGAGGATGATAAAACATACTTTCAGGAATAGAAAGCATCTCATATCTATCTATCTATCTATCTATCTATCTATCTATCTAATATCTATCTATCTATCTCATATCTATCTATCTATCTATCTATCTATCTATCTATCTATCTCATATCTATTTCATATCTATCTCATATCTATCTATCTATCTATCTCATATATCTATTATCAATATATATCTATAATCTGCAGTTTAGAATGCAGCAGGGAAGAATATTATTCTTCTATGACCCAGACCTCAAAGATCTTGTAGATGGAAAAATAAGACCCCAAACCGCACACACAAATACATACTTTAAATGGATCTTTTGAACTTTACTTAGGAATTTATCTCCCAAATAAGGCAGTTTCCTATACATCTATGCCGAAACTGAAGAAGACTTTGGATAACAGCCAAACCAGTTAGTCTGTTTCAGAAGGAAAAGACACCCAACTGTAGACTGCACTGTTTTGATTCATTGCTACAGTGTAGGGAACCGTTTTATTTGAGGTGTCTTTTAGTTCAATCCAGTGACTGCTTTGCATTATCCCAGGACATTTTTACAAGGTTTCTACAAAGCTGGGCATTGATATGAAGGTGCCTTCCTTAACCCTTTTACCTACATGTGATGTAATACTACGTCACATGCCGGGTGCGGGTGCATGGAGAGGGCTCATGGGCTGAGCCATCTCCATAGTCAGTAAGTCTTTGCTGCATATTGCAGAAGTCAGCGGTGTAATGAATGAGGAGGAAAATCCCCATATACTGCCATACTATAGTATGCCAGTATATGATAGGATTGTACAGACAACCTAGGGTTAATGTACCCTAGGGAGTCTGAAAAATAGTAAAAATTAAAATTAAAAAAAAGTTTAAAAAACAATTATAATAAAAAAACATAAAAACTCAAATCACCCCCCCCCCCTTTCCCTAGAACTGATATAAATATAAATAAACTGTAAAAATCATTAACACATTAGGTATCAACACGTCCAAAAATGCCCGATCTATCAAAAAATAATAACGGTTTTTCACTGTGTTTAACCCCATAGTGGAAAATAGCGCCCAAAGTCGAAAATGGCACCTTTTTGCCATTTAAAAAAAAAAATAATTCTATAAAAAGTGAATAAAAAGGTCGTACAGTAATAAAAATGATAACATTGTAAAAATCATCAAAAGCCTTTAAAAAACGACACCTCCTAAAGCTCTTTATACCAAAGTAAAATAAAATAGTTATTAGTGCCGGAAGATGGCAAAATCCCCCCCCAAAATTTTTGTACAGGAGGTTTTAATTTTTGTAAATGTATGTAAACATTATAAAACCTATACAAATTTGGTATCTCCGTTATCGTACCAACCCAAAGAATAAAGTAGACATGCCATTAGGGGCATACTGTGAAATCCCTAAAATCCAAGCCCACAAGAATACGGCACATATGCGTTTTTTTCCCAATGTCACTGCATTTGGATTTTTTTTCCCACTTCTCAGTACACGGCATGGAATATTAAATAGCACCATTTTTATGTGTTATTTCTTATGCAGAAAATAAGCCATAACACAGGTCTGTAGATGGAAAAATAAAAAAGTTATAGATTTTTGAAGGTGGGGAGTGAAAAATGAAAACGCAAAAATCAAAAAGGGCTGCGGCGGGAAGGGGTTAAGGTAGGTCTAGAGGTGCAGTTTCTCTTACCTATCCTGGAAAAGGGAAAATGCATATTCCTTAACCAGGATTTCACAGATAATTTGGTACTTTGCCTACAGGTGTACAGTAAATTACTGATGCATAGTATAAACTGGATTATATACATCCATAGCTGTGCATTTAGATTTCTCTTTTGTGAACCACATTTCAGGCACATTTCTCTCATCTGTAATAACCACAGGTAGAAAAAAAAAGGAAATCACATTCCTGGGAAGGTATCTCTAGATTATAAATTAATTTCTTATGCATCATATTTAGAATCCTACAACATGAATACGACTGCGGGACGTCTGTGCCGATGGTAGATATGGATTCTGCAGGTGGATATGCAATGTCTCGCAAGCTTGTTGGCTCTGGAAAGGTCAAGCAATAAAAAGGAATCTAATGTTTATGTATTATGTATTATGTCCTTTATAGTCCAAGACATCAATCATATTGTGCGAATCCACCTGGCATCTTACATTCAGCGGTAAAGACAATATTGCTCAAGCATGGATTTATTTCTATGTATATTGAGTGACTAGATGGAAATGCCTCTGATCGGGTTTGTGTAGCGGCTCAATACATGATAAGTTTGGATACGTATTGGCAAAGTCTTTTAGTCTTTTATGTTTACTACTTAGCGCAATGCATGAATTTGTATGTAAGATTATAACTAGAGATGAGCGAACACTAAAATGCTCGGGTACTCGTTATTCGAGACGAACTTTTCCCGATGCTCGAGTGCTCGTCTCGAATAACGAACCCCATTGAAGTCAATGGGAGACTCGAGCATTTTTCAAGGGGACCAAGGCTCTGCACAGGGAAGCTTGGCCAAACACCTGGGAACCTCAGAAAAGGATGGAAACACCACGGAAATGGACAGGAAACAGCAGGGGCAGCATGCATGGATGCCTCTGAGGCTGCATAATCGCACCATTATGCCAAAATTATGGGCAACAGCATGGCCATGACAGAGTGACAGAATGAAGCTAGATAGCATCTAAAACATCCAATAATTGACCCTGACACTATAGGGGACGGCATGCAGAGGCAGCGGCAGCAGGCTAGAGAGTGTCATGGCGACATACCCTAAATGGACTCAGGCTTCAAACCAATGGGTGGCAGAGAGGAACCAAAGGAGGTGAGCAAGAAGCGCTCAAATAATATCGGTACATGATAAAAGTTTGCCAGTATATTTTGTGGATTACACAGCAGGGTGGCGACAAAGTTAACATGGAAGCCATGAAAACAACCCAAAATTCTGCCTGACACAGCTCGTTTGATAAGGGGACGATGTATGGAGGCAGTGAACTAGTAGTAGATTAAAGGTGCTGCAGTTAAAACTATGTTAGTTGGATCTTGGCATGGAGCTGGCGCTCCGCTGCCAGGCGAGCTTTCGCCAATCCAAGCCCCTGTCTCTAGGCTACTCCCCAAACAGCACTTCTAAGAACCTTTTGTATAAGATCAAGTGTAGTAGCGTTCTTATAAGTTTAGGATATGCCGGGTGAGGGGAATGTAAACAGATGCGCAAGAAGCGCTGAAATAATATCCCTAAATGGTAAAAGTTTGCAAGTATATTTTGGGGATTACACAGCAGGGTGGCGACAAAGTTAACAACTTTGATGTGGAATGCCCTGTAATAGCTCTTGGGCGGTGTGCCTTTTATCGCCTAGGCTCAGCAGTTTCAGCACCGCCTGCTGTCGCTTAGCGACGGCACTGCTGCTGTGCCTAGAGCTACCGACTGATGGCGCCATGCCCACGGATGGTAATTCGGAGGAGGAGGAGGTGGAGGAGGGGTGGGAGGAGGTATAGTAGGCCTTTGAGACCTGGACCGAGGTAGGCCCCGCAATTCTCTGCGTCGGCAGTATATGACCAGCCCCAGGGTCAGACTCGGTCCCAGCCTGCACCAAGTTAAGTGTAGTAGCGTTCTTATAAGTTTGGGATATGGCGGGTGAGGGGAATGTAAACAGATGCGCAAGAAGCGCATGATGCGCATGGAGCTGGCGTTCCGCTGCCAGGCGAGCTTTCGCCAATCCAAGCCCCTGTCTCTAGGCTACTCCCCAAACAGCACTTCTAAGAACCTTTTGTATAAGATCAAGTGTAGTAGCGTTCTTATAAGTTTAGGATATGCCGGGTGAGGGGAATGTAAACAGATGCGCAAGAAGCGCTGAAATAATATCCCTAAATGGTAAAAGTTTGCAAGTATATTTTGGGGATTACACAGCAGGGTGGCGACAAAGTTAACAACTTTGATGTGGAATGCCCTGTAATAGCTCTTGGGCGGTGTGCCTTTTATCGCCTAGGCTCAGCAGTTTCAGCACCGCCTGCTGTCGCTTAGCGACGGCACTGCTGCTGTGCCTAGAGCTACCGACTGATGGCGCCATGCCCACGGATGGTAATTCGGAGGAGGAGGAGGTGGAGGAGGGGTGGGAGGAGGTATAGTAGGCCTTTGAGACCTGGACCGAGGTAGGCCCCGCAATTCTCTGCGTCGGCAGTATATGACCAGCCCCAGGGTCAGACTCGGTCCCAGCCTGCACCAAGTTAAGTGTAGTAGCGTTCTCATAAGTTTGGGATATGGCGGGTGAGGGGAATGTAAACAGATGCGCAAGAAGCGCATGATGCGCATGGAGCTGGCGTTCCGCTGCCAGGCGAGCTTTCGCCAATCCAAGCCCCTGTCTCTAGGCTACTCCCCAAACAGCACTTCTAAGAACCTTTTGTATAAGATCAAGTGTAGTAGCGTTCTTATAAGTTTAGGATATGCCGGGTGAGGGGAATGTAAACAGATGCGCAAGAAGCGCTGAAATAATATCCCTAAATGGTAAAAGTTTGCCAGTATATTTTGTGGATAACACAGCAGGGTGGCGACAAAGTTAACAACTTTGATGTGGAATCCATGAAAACAACCCAAATTTCTGCCTGACACACCTCGTTTGATAAAGGGACGATGTATGGAGGCAGCTATATGGACGACTTTTGGAGGTAGCAATGGAGACAACGTGTGGAAGCTGCTATGGAGACAATTTAATTTGGATAGTGCCTGTATGTGGCAGTCCCAAACATTTTTCAAACCAGAGGAGCAGGTAGGTGGCCCTCCAGTAAAATGGGATAGATTGAGTGCCTGTATGTGGCAGTCCCAAAAATGTTTCAAACCAGAGGAGCAGGTAGGTGGCCCTCCAGTAAAATGGAATAGATTGAGTGCCTGTATGTGGCAGTCCCAAAAATTGTTCAAACCAGAGGAGCAGGTAGGTGGCCCTGCAGTAAAATGGAATAGATTGAGTGCCTGTATGTGGCAGTCCCAAAAATTGTTCAAACCAGAGGTGCAGGTAGGTGGCCCTGCAGTAAAATGGAATAGATTGAGTGCCTGTATGTGGCAGTCCCAAAAATGTTTCAAACCAGAGGAGCAGGTAGGTGGCCCTCCAGTAAAATGGGATAGATTGAGTGCCTGTATGTGGCAGTCCCAAAAATGTTTCAAACCAGAGGAGCAGGTAGGTGGCCCTCCAGTAAAATGGAATAGATTGAGTGCCTGTATGTGGCAGTCCCAAAAATTGTTCAAACCAGAGGAGCAGGTAGGTGGCCCTGCAGTAAAATGGAATAGATTGAGTGCCTGTATGTGGCAGTCCCAAAAATTGTTCAAACCAGAGGAGCAGGTAGGTGGCCCTGCAGTAAAATGGAATAGATTGAGTGCCTGTATGTGGCAGTCCCAAAAATGTTTCAAACCAGAGGAGCAAGTAGGTGGCCCTCCAGTAAAATGGGATAGATTGAGTGCCTGTATGTGGCAGTCCCAAAAATGTTTCAAACCAGAGGAGCAGGTAGGTGGCCCTCCAGTAAAATGGAATAGATTGAGTGCCTGTATGTGGCAGTCCCAAAAATTGTTCAAACCAGAGGAGCAGGTAGGTGGCCCTGCAGTAAAATGGAATAGATTGAGTGCCTGTATGTGGCAGTCCCAAAAATTGTTCAAACCAGAGGAGCAGGTAGGTGGCCCTGCAGTAAAATGGAATAGATTGAGTGCCTGTATGTGGCAGTCCCAAAAATTGTTCAAACCAGAGGAGCAGGTAGGTGGCCCTGCAGTAAAATGGAATAGATTGAGTGCCTGTATGTGGCAGTCCCAAAAATGTTTCAAACCAGAGGAGCAGGTAGGTGGCCCTGCAGTAAAATGGAATAGATTGAGTGCCTGTATGTGGCAGTCCCAAAAATTGTTCAAACCAGAGGAGCAGGTAGGTGGCCCTGCAGTAAAATGGAATAGATTGAGTGCCTGTATGTGGCAGTCCCAAAAATGTTTCAAACCAGAGGAGCAGGTAGGTGGCCCTCCAGTAAAATGGAATAGATTGAGTGCCTGTATGTGGCAGTCCCAAAAATTGTTCAAACCAGAGGAGCAGGTAGGTGGCCCTGCAGTAAAATGGAATAGATTGAGTGCCTGTATGTGGCAGTCCCAAAAATTTTTTAAAACAGAGGACCGGGTAGGTGGCCCTCCAGAAAAATGGAATAGATTGAGTGCCTGTATGTGGCACTCACAAAAATTGTTTCAAACAGAGGACCGGGTAGGTGGCCCTCCAGAAAAATTAAATGCATGAAGTACTATAGCAAGAGCCAGTGGGCCCTGTCAAAAAATAGCCAGTTTCCTCTGCTTTACTGTACAAAGAGGAGGAGAAGGAGGAAAATGAGGAGGAGGAGGAGGAGTGGATCAATTATTCAGGTTGAGCTTCCTTCACCTGGTGGAGATTGGAAATTCTGAGAAATCCAGCCTTTATTCATTTTAATAAGCGTCAGCCTGTCAGCGCTGTCAGTCGACAGGCGTGTACGCTTATCGGTGATGATGCCACCAGCTGCACTGAAAACCCGCTCGGACAACACGCTAGCGGCAGGGCAGGCAAGAACCTCCAAGGCGTACAGCGCCAGTTCGTGCCACATGTCCAGCTTTGAAACCCAGTAGTTGTAGGGAGCTGTGTGATCATTTAGGACGATGGTATGGTCAGCTACGTACTCCCTCACCATCTTTCTGTAAAGATCAGCCCTACTCTGCCGAGACTGGGGACAGGTGACAGTGTCTTGCTGGGGTGACATAAAGCTGGCAAAAGCCTTGTAAAGCGTACCCTTGCCAGTGCTGGACAAGCTGCCTGCTCGCCTACTCTCCCTCGCTACTTGTCCCGCAGAACTACGCACTCTGCCGCTAGCGCTGTCAGAAGGGAAATACTGTTTCAGCTTGTGCACCAGGGCCTGCTGGTATTCATGCATTCTCACACTCCTTTCCTCTCCAGGGATGAGAGTGGGAAGATTTTGCTTGTACCGTGGGTCCAGGAGAGTGAACACCCAGTAATCGGTGCTGGAATAAATTCTTTGAACGCGAGGGTCACGGGATAGGCAGCCTAGCATGAAATCTGCCATATGCGCCAGAGTACCAACGCGTAAGAATTCACTCCCCTCACTGGCCTGACTGTCCATTTCCTCCTCCTCCAACTCCTCCAACTCCTCTTCTTCTGCCCATACACGCTGAACAGTGAAGGACTCAACAATGGTCCCCTCTTGTGTCTCGCCAACATTCTCCTCCTCTTCCTCCTCCTCCACCTCCACCTCCTCCGATATGCGCTGAGAAACAGACCTCAGGGTGCTTTGGCTATCAACAAGGGAATATTCTTCCCCCGTCTCTTGTGACGAGCGCAAAGCTTCCGACTTCATGCTGACCAGAGAGTTTTTCAACAGGCCAAGCAGCGGGATGGTGAGGCTGATGATGGCGGCATCGCCACTGACCATCTGTGTTGACTCCTCAAAGTTACTCAGCACCTGACAGATATCAGACATCCACGTCCACTCCTCATTGTAGACTTGAGGAAGCTGACTGACCTGACTACCAGTTCTGGTGGAAGTTGACATCTGGCAGTCTACAATCGCTCTGCGCTGCTGGTAAACTCTGGATAACATGGTCAGTGTTGAATTCCACCTCGTGGGCACGTCGCACAACAGTCGGTGAGCGGGCAGTTGGAGGCGGCGCTGCGCTGCCCTGAGAGTGGCAGCATCTGGGCTGGACTTCCTGAAATGCGCACAGATGCGGCGCACCTTCGTGAGCAAATCAGACAGATTGGGGTATGTCTTGAGGAAACGCTGCACTATCAGATTTAACACATGGGCCAGGCATGGCACATGTGTCAGTCTGCCGAGTTGCAGAGCCGCCACCAGGTTACGGCCGTTGTCACACACAACCATTCCCGGCTTGAGGTTCAGCGGTGCCAGCCACAGATCAGTCTGCGCCGTGATGCCCTGTAATAGCTCTTGGGCGGTGTGCCTTTTGTCGCCTAGGCTCAGCAGTTTGAGCACCGCCTGCTGTCGCTTAGCGACGGCACTGCTGCTGTGCCTAGAGCTACCGACTGATGGCGCCGTGCCCACGGATGGTAGTTCGGAGGAGGAGGTGGAGGAGGGGTGGGAGGAGGAGGAGGCATAGTAGGCCTGAAACACCTGGACCGAGGTAGGCCCCGCAATCCTCGGCGTCGGCAGTATATGAGCAGCCCCAGGGTCAGACTCGGTCCCAGCCTCCACCAAGTTAACCCAATGTGCCGTCAGCGATATATAGTGGCCCTGCCCGGCAGCACTCGTCCACGTGTCCGTGGTCAGGTGGACCTTGTCAGAAACGGCGTTGGTCAGGGCACGCATGATGTTGTCTGACACGTGCTGGTGCAGGGCTGGGACGGCACATCGGGAAAAGTAGTGGCGGCTGGGGACCGAATACCGAGGGGCGGCCGCCGCCATGAGGTTGCGAAAGGCCTCGGTCTCTACTAGCCTATAGGGCAGCATCTCCAGGCTAAGCAATCTGGAGATGTGCACATTAAGGGCTTGGGCGTGCGGGTGGGTTGCACTATATTTGCGTTTCCGCTCCAGCGTCTGGGGTATGGAGAGCTGAACGCTGGTGGATGCTGTGGAGGATCGTGGAGGCGACGATGGGGTTTTTGTGCCAGGGTCCTGGGCAGGGGGCTGACTAGCAGCTGACACAGGGGAAGGAGCAGTGGTGTGCACGGCCGGAGGTGAACGGGCTTGTTGCCACTGAGTGGGGTGCTTAGCATTCATATGCCTGCGCATACTGGTGGTAGTTAAGCTAGTAGTGGTGGAACCCCTGCTGAGCCTGGTTTGGCAAATGTTGCACACCACAGTCCGTCGGTCATCCGGTGTTTCCTTAAAGAACCTCCACACTTCTGAAGATCTAGCCCTCGCCGCAAGAGCCCTCACCACGGGAGCTTCACTAGTTGACAGTGGCGCTGATGCACCAGCTCTGGCCCTGCCTCTCCGTCTGGCCCCACCACTGCCTCTTCCAACCTGTTCAGGTCGAGGACTCTCCTCCGTCTCAGAAGCACTGTGTTCACCCGGCCTCTCAACCCAGCTTGGGTCTGTCACCTCATCATCCTCCGATCCCTCAGTCTGCTCCCCCCTCGGACTTCCTGCCCTGACAACAACTTCCCCACTGTCTGACAACCGTGTCTCCTCATCGTCGGACACCTCTTTACACACTTCCACTACGTCAAGAAGGTCATCATCACCCACAGACTGTGACTGGTGGAAAACCTGGGCATCGGAAAATTGCTCAGCAGCAACCGGACAAGTGGTTTGTGACTGTGGGAAGGGTCCAGAAAACAGTTCCTCAGAGTATGCCGGTTCAAATGCCAAATTTTCCTGGGAGGGGGCAGACTGGGGGGGAGGAGGCTGAGGTGCAGGAGCTGGAGGAGTGGCGATTTCGGTGACATGGGTGGACTGCGTGGAAGACTGACTGGTGGTGGACAAATTGCTCGAAGCATTGTCAGCAATCCACGACATCACCTGTTCGCACTGTTCTGGCCTCAACAGTGCTCTACCACGAGTCCCAGTAACTTCAGACATGAACCTAGGGAGTGTAGCTCTGCGGCGTTCCCCTGCTCCCTCATCAGCAGGTGGTGTCTCACCCCGCCCAGGACCACGGCCTCTGACCCCTGCAGTAGTTGGACGCCCACGTCCCCGCCCTCGTCCTCTACCCCTAGCCCTCGGGTTAAACATTTTTAAAATGAGAGTTATAACTTTATTTTTTTTTTTACTTTTTTTTTTTTTTTTTTTTTTTTTTTTTTTTTTTGTGTTTTTTGTTTTTTTTTGAGTTTTTAAAACCAAACAATGCTATCCTATTGCTATGGCTATTTTCTAGCCAAGTATCAAAGGAAGCACAGTACTATGCCAGATGAGATGACACTTAGTTATTGCCTAATAGAAATCCAACCCCTACTGAATTTTGCCACTTCGGCCTTTGCTATGGATATGTGCGCCACTAAGCGCAGAACACAGCGGTCGCAAGTCCCACTACAAATTGCTCAGAATTGGCAAGTACATGCACTGCAGAAACTACAGCCACCAGCAGATCAACCAGAAATCAAATATATAGAACGCTACTGTAGGCTTCAAGATCAAGAAGCTGTTTGTATTCTCCTATGGCTATTTTCTAGCCAAGTATCAAAGGAAGCACAGTACTATGCCGGATGAGATGACACTGAGTTATTGCCTAATAGAAATCCAACCCCTACTGAATTTTGCCACTTCGGCCTTTGCTATGGATATGTGCGCCACTAAGCGCAGAACACAGCGGTCGCAAGTCCCACTACAAATTGCTCAGAATTGGCAAGTACATGCACTGCAGAAACTACAGCCACCAGCAGATCAACCAGAAATCAAATATATAGAACGCTACTGTAGGCTTCAAGATCAAGAAGCTGTTTGTATTCTCCTATGGCTATTTTCTAGCCAAGTATCAAAGGAAGCACAGTACTATGCCGGATGAGATGACACTGAGTTATTGCCTAATAGAAATCCAACCCCTACTGAATTTTGCCACTTCGGCCTTTGCTATGGATATGTGCGCCACTAAGCGCAGAACACAGCGGTCGCAAGTCTCACTACAAATTGCTCAGAATTGGCAAGTACATGCACTGCAGAAACTACAGCCACCAGCAGATCAACCAGAAATCAAATATATAGAACGCTACTGTAGGCTTCAAGAAGCTGTTTGTATTCTCCTATGGCTATTTTCTAGCCAAGTATCAAAGGAAGCACAGTACTATGCCAGATGAGATGACACTGAGTTATTGCCTAATAGAAATCCAACCCCTACTTAATTTTGCCACTTCAGCCTTTGCTATGGATATGTGCGCCACTAAGCGCAGAACACAGCGGTCGCAAGTCTCACTACAAATTGCTCAGAATTGGCAAGTACATGCACTGCAGAAACTACAGCCACCAGCAGATCAACCAGAAATCAAATATATAGAACGCTACTGTAGGCTTCAAGAAGCTGTTTGTATTCTCCTATGGCTATTTTCTAGCCAAGTATCAAAGGAAGCACAGTACTATGCCAGATGAGATGACACTGAGTTATTGCCTAATAGAAATCCAACCCCTACTGAATTTTGCCACTTCGGCCTTTGCTATGGATATGTGCGCCACTAAGCGCAGAACACAGCGGTCGCAAGTCCCACTACAAATTGCTCAGAATTGGCAAGTACATGCACTGCAGAAACTACAGCCACCAGCAGATCAACCAGAAATCAAATATATAGAACGCTACTGTAGGCTTCAAGAAGCTGTTTGTATTCTCCTATGGCTATTTTCTAGCCAAGTATCAAAGGAAGCACAGTACTATGCCAGATGAGATGACACTGAGTTATTGCCTAATAGAAATCCAACCCCTACTTAATTTTGCCACTTCAGCCTTTGCTATGGATATGTGCGCCACTAAGCGCAGAACACAGCGGTCGCAAGTCTCACTACAAATTGCTCAGAATTGGCAAGTACATGCACTGCAGAAACTACAGCCACCAGCAGATCAACCAGAAATCAAATATATAGAACGCTACTGTAGGCTTCAAGAAGCTGTTTGTATTCTCCTATGGCTATTTTCTAGCCAAGTATCAAAGGAAGCACAGTACTATGCCAGATGAGATGACACTGAGTTATTGCCTAATAGAAATCCAACCCCTACTTAATTTTGCCACTTCGGCCTTTGCTATGGATATGTGCGCCACTAAGCGCAGAACACAGCGGTCGCAAGTCTCACTACAAATTGCTCAGAATTGGCAAGTACATGCACTGCAGAAACTACAGCCACCAGCAGATCAACCAGAAATCAAATATATAGAACGCTACTGTAGGCTTCAAGAAGCTGTTTGTATTCTCCTATGGCTATTTTCTAGCCAAGTATCAAAGGAAGCACAGTACTATGCCAGATGAGATGACACTGAGTTATTGCCTAATAGAAATCCAACCCCTACTTAATTTTGCCACTTCAGCCTTTGCTATGGATATGTGCGCCACTAAGCGCAGAACACAGCGGTCGCAAGTCTCACTACAAATTGCTCAGAATTGGCAAGTACATGCACTGCAGAAACTACAGCCACCAGCAGATCAACCAGAAATCAAATATATAGAACGCTACTGTAGGCTTCAAGAAGCTGTTTGTATTCTCCTATGGCTATTTTCTAGCCAAGTATCAAAGGAAGCACAGTACTATGCCAGATGAGATGACACTGAGTTATTGCCTAATAGAAATCCAACCCCTACTTAATTTTGCCACTTCAGCCTTTGCTATGGATATGTGCGCCACTAAGCGCAGAACACAGCGGTCGCAAGTCTCACTACAAATTGCTCAGAATTGGCAAGTACATGCACTGCAGAAACTACAGCCACCAGCAGATCAACCAGAAATCAAATATATAGAACGCTACTGTAGGCTTCAAGAAGCTGTTTGTATTCTCCTATGGCTATTTTCTAGCCAAGTATCAAAGGAAGCACACTACTATGCCAGATGAGATGACACTGAGTTATTGCCTAATAGAAATCCAACCCCTACTGAATTTTCCCACTTCGGTCTTTGCTATGGATATGTGTGCCACTAAGAGCTAAACACAACGGTAGCAAGTCCCCCTGCTAATTCCTCACAAAATGGTAAAAGATGCAAATTAAAATAAAAAAAGTAGAACGTTATTGTAGCCCTAAGAAGGGCTGTTGGGTTCTTTGAGAATCACTCCTGCCTAACAGTAAGCTAATAGAACACCCTAACGCTTTCCCTGAGCAGCAGCAGCTCTCTCCCTAGCGGCATCCAGAGACAGAATGATCCGAGCAGCGCGGCCAGCGGCTAGTCTATCCCAGGGTCACCTGATCTGGCCAGCCAACCACTGCTATCGACGTGTAAGGGTACCACGTCATGCTGGGTGGAGTGCAGAGTCTCCTGGCTTGTGATTGGCTCTGTTTCTGGCCGCCAAAAAGCAAAACGGCGGGAGCTGCCATTTTCTCGAGCGGGCGAAGTATTCGTCCGAGTAACGAGCAGTTTCGAGTACCCTAATGCTCGACCGAGCATCAAGCTCGGACGAGCATGTTCGCTCATCTCTAATTATAACATAACAATCTTTATTTTTTTATTGCACCATCATATTCCGTAGCGCTTCACAAATTGTAGAGGACAGATGCAAATATAATATTACAATCCAGAGTACTTGTAAACAGTCATATGCAACAATAGGAGTAAGGACACTGCTTGCAAGAGCTTACAGTTTATGAGGATGAAGGGTGTGACACAAGAGTTATAAGAGCTTGTATAATGGTCCAGTCATTATTTATAAGGGAACAAAGTAAAATAATTTAATAGATAAAATGCTGTTGCTTGAACCAGTCATCAGCCGCCATCTTATATACAAAGATACAAAGTCCAAAGACTGCACAGAACCCTGGAGCTTGGTATCTGGTGTTTGAGGGATAACAGACAGGAGGGCACAGGATGGGTTAATAAAGGGAGAGTTGACATTTCATGCAGTTAGCGAGTGTGATAGGCTTGCCTAAAGAGATGGGTTTTAAGAGCAAGTTTGACACTTTAGAGGGTGGGTATTAGTCTGAGCGTCCGTGGGGGGTTATGGAGGGGGCATTCCAGAGAATTGGTGCAGCTTGAGAAAAGTCCTGGAGATGTGAGGGAGGTTTGAATTAAGGTAGAGATTAATCTGATATCAATGGCAGATCAAAGAGCACATGGTGGGCAATAGGCTGAGAGTATCTCTACATATTGACACATAGATCAATGCAGTATGGTATTATATATACTGTACAGTTAGAATACATTCCTCTACCTATATAAAAATAATAACCTATATAAGCTTTGTCTTACACTGATTTTGAGTTACAGACTGCTTTATAACACTGAACTGCACTCACAATTCTGCTGGTTTCTACTGAAAACACTCAGTAAATTATAGTGGGGCACTATATTATCTTTCTTACATAAAAGAGTTTTCTAGTCTAGATGGAAAACTCTTGGGGTTTGGGGTACAGGTGTTGGGAAAAAAGTTGCCACCCTACCCTCTCTATTCTACCAGTCCAGCTCTGTTCTCTCTGGTCCTTGGAGGTTTTCAGTTATACTGGAGTGCCCCTTTAAGATTACAGATCTTTGTCTGATCAACATTACAGATCATTATCTGTAGAATTTGATGGAGTAAAATGAAAAGAATGGAAGTCAACCTTTGTCTTGTTTGTACATAGAGCATTCTTTATGAAACATACAACAGTAAAGCAAAACATTGGAGAGATGCTGAGATGCTTACATGCACTCATATGAACTTTAGGATGACAGTGGACCCCTATAGGTCCCAACAGTGGTAGATCTGCATCAGTAGCTTTAGTAATTTTCCAGTGACCTCCTGTCTGCATCAAACAACCTAATTTTAATCTCTGAGGGTTTAAGCGACATGCAGTTATAGAAGTATTTATGGTGATTCTGATCTAAATTTATTTTCTTTATTAATGTATTTAACTTCATTACTTCTCAGATCTCTTCTTAAAAAGCTAATGATTCTTAATGATCCATGTTCTTCATCTAAAGAAAAGCAGGTAATATTATAACCAGATTATTTACTGTTCTTCCCAGTGAGTCACTGTTATTACCAATATATAAATATGATGGGCAATCCAGGTTGACTTGTTGCATTACCTAATACCTGGCCACATGATACATGCCTGTAGGACACAATGGCCCCAGATAACCATTTAGGCATTATTAAAATATAATAAACATGCCCAAAGGAATGTCAGATTTATGTTACAATTGGTTTTATTTTGTATACTATATGTGCTAAATGTCTGATATTTGTGTTGTTACTGCTAATATTCCAGGATTTCTCTATAATCTGCAGCAATATGGAAATGCCCAGTAGCAGTGAGTGGCAGCTATCAAGCCAGAGACGATTGTGTTCATTTTTACGTCTGTAAAACAGTGCTAAGGGAACACTTTTAGTTTTAAGTAACACTTAGCAGGAAAGATATTGATACAGACAAAACACATCTCCAGAGTGCAATGTTTAGACTGGAAGGCAGCTTACAGGGTTCCACAGCACCATCTGCTGGCTAGAAACATGAGGAGCATGTACCATGATTTTAAAGAAACGTATCTTTTAAGTATTTGCATTCAAAACATTTGGCCATGCAAGCTGTGTTACACTTAGATTAGCTTTACAATAATTATATTCTGAACACATTGTTACAGTTCTAATCGAATGTCTAATTGTTTAGAGCATGAACATATGATGCTGCTTCTATTCAATATCTATCTATCTATCTATATATCTATCTATCTATCTATCTATCTATCTATCTATCTATCTATTATTCAACTATCCATTTACCTATTTCTCATATGAAGTGACAACATTTCATTAATGAATGGCTTCCTCAAGTAACAGTAGTAACACACAGTAAGTAAATATGCACAATAGTACCCGTTATAAGGGGTACTTAAAGTGTAACCCTCATTCTAAACAAAGAAAAAATGAAAAAAAAAATACTGCTCCATGTGTCCCTGGGAATCATTCCTCAAAATATTTTGCCTCTCAGTCCTCATTAAATGCATCAATTCTCTAGAATGCATTTACCCAGAGTATCAGGCTAATGCCTAATTTACATTGCAGTCCTATTTACTTTTGCCTCTGTATATAAGATGTTGTTTGATGATTGGTAATGCTGCATTATTTATTTATTATATTTTATTATTTTAACTTATTTATTCTGAAACCTTACATAGATTGTCTGGAGAAATACAAGCTTTTATACCTCCCTTGTTACCCCTTCCTCCTCCTAGACTGTATGTACTTGCGAGCAGGGCCCTCACTCCCATTGTATCATCTATGTTATGACTTGTGAAGTGCTGGGAAATATAATGGTGCTTATAAAAAAGGATATATTATTATTTTATTATTTATTTACTTATTTATTATTAAGCCAAGATCTGAAGGTCATGCTACTATACAGAGACCAAGACAGTACACATAATTATAACCATTTACTACTATAGGTTTATCTTGGAGACATAATTTTTTTTGTAGCCATCTTAGAATCTTCAGGTATATTGGGAATATATTAGAAATAATCACTGTGGTGGTATAAAAGAACTTCTGTGGCTAAACTACAATCACAATAAACATCCCCCTTTCACTGGCTGCAGAAATCTCACGGCAGCGGAGCATTGTGCCAATGAGGCTGCCCCCTCCCCCGATGCACTTTAAACTTTAAATCCTGCAGAAGATTTCCTTTAAACATATGTACAGAGGGATTACATATACATTTACATCACATTTGAAGCAGTTTCCACAGGATATTGCTGCAGGGTTCATATACTTTAAATACTTGTGGTTGTGTTTTATTTATGTAAATAGAGGTTTCTACAAAAAGTCATGCATCTTAACCTGATAACAACCACCCAGACCTTTCAGACAAGTGGGTTGTATGTCAATGCTACAGTGCCTATGTCTTGCTCCTGCACATGTAGCTGGAGAATCTGGGGAGAGGCAGAAGTCAACAAATTAGTAGAAAAAAACATAAAAAAGTGTTTGGTTATTATGACCTTTTAATTAAGTAAGGTTATTAAGACCTCGTCATTGAGGTGTCAAATGTATATATTCAAAAGCACAGATGTGTGAAAAGACTAAGAAATAAAATAAATATTATATTGGCCAGATTTTGGAGGGCAGTTCTGATTCTCATTACTGCAGGTTCTGCAGGTGAGTTGTCAGTCCCTATCGGAATGTACACCCACTCATCCGTTTCCAAGACAATTATTGCATGGAACACACAGGAAGATTTAAGAGTAATTAAAGATAGGGTATAGATAGAAGTCCTTGTTCTCATAGGAAGCAGTCAACATGTGGAAAAGTAGTTTTTGTGGAATGAAAAGCAAGAGAAGTCTGTCTGGAAGGAGGTTTCAGGTGTGTGCATGTGAGCCAAGATAGCTGAGTGTATGGACAGATGTCTGTCTGGAAGGAGGTATAAGAAGAGCCGAGTGTAAAGAGAGAAGATAGCAGGATGTTGGGAGTGAGAAAACAGATTGAGTGGAAGGGCAGGCAACCTGTACAAGGGGAGCACAATCTGCCTGGAGGTATCAGGAGCAGAGTGTGTGTAAAGAGAGCTATGTATATGGAGAGAAGAGTGTATGATGTTTGGAGTGGGAAAGCAGTCTGTCTAGAGGGAGGTATCTGGATGAGTGTGAGTGTACAGATAGCAGTATGTTTTATGTCTGGAGTGGGAGAGAAGTCTGTCTGGAAGGAGCTCCCAGGAGGAGAATGTGTATAGAGAACTTAATGTATGGAGAGGAGAATGCATGTTGTCTGGATTGAGAGAACAATCTGGTTTGAAGGGCAAGCAGTCTGCGAAGAGGGAAAAGCAATCTGTCTGGAAGCAGGTATCAGGAGCAGGGTATGAGTGAAGAGAGCTTAGTGTAAGGAGAGAAGAGTGCAGAATGTATGGAGTTGTTGAGCAGTCTGTCTGGAAGCAGGTATCAGGAGCAGTGTGGTTGTGAAGAGAGCTGAGTGTATGGGGAGAAGAGTGCAGGATGTATGGTGTTGTAAAGCAGTCTGTCTGGAAGCAGGTATCAGGAGCAGGGTATGAGTGAAGACAGCTGAGTGTATAGAGAGAAGAGTGCAGGATGTATGGAGTTGGTGAGCAGTCTGTCTGGAAGCAGGTATCAGGAGCAGTGTGGTTGTGAAGAGAGCTGAGTGTATGGGGAGAAGAGTGCAGGATGTATGGTGTTGTAAAGCAGTCTGTCTGGAAGCAGGTATCAGGAGCAGGGTATGAGTGAAGAGAGCTGAGTGTATAGAGAGAAGAGTGCAGGATGTATGGACTTGGTGAGCAGTCTGTCTGGAAGCAGGTATCAGGAGCAGTGTGGTTGTGAAGAGAGCTGAGTGTATGGGGAGAAGAGTGCAGGATGTATGGAGTTGTTGAGCAGTCTGTCTGGAAGCAGGTATCAGGAGCAGGGTATGAGTGAAGAGAGCTGAGTGTATGGAGAGAAGAGTGTAGGATGTATGGAGTTGGTGAGCAGTCTGTCTGGATGGAGGTATCATAAGGAGTGTGGGTATGAAGACAGCTGAGTGTATGGAGAGAAGGGTGCAGGATGTCTGGAGTGACAGAGTAGTCCTAATGGAAGGGAAAGCCATCTGTAAAGAGATGGAGAGATGAGAGCCATCTGTAACGAGATGGAGAGATGAGAGCCATCTGTAAAGAGATGGAGAGATGAGAGCCATCTGTAAATAAGGAGCAAATATAGTGCAGTCTCAGGGTACCTGTTACAGTGAAATTCGAGGAGCTGAAGGATTAAGGTCAGGTACAGTATGCAACATCAACCCTTTCTCTACACTATACTTTCTGACTTGAAGTTTTATTTTCCTTAGGCCATCAAGTAGACAAATACTCACAGGAAGCATTGATTACATTAATAAAGAGAGGCCTAACTACTGCACCAGGCCCTGCTGCTATAACGTATTGTTTATAGTATTGGTCTCCATATATGAAAAGATTCCTTTTGTATCTAGGGGCACCCCCTGCACCCCCCAAATAATATCCCAGGTTTTGAAATAAAGTCTCACAGTAATCTGAAACTACATATATATACGCCTCTTACATGAACAATAACTACATCAAGTTACTAGAAAAGTTACTTTTAGTTATGACTATGGTGTGCCAGAGCAGATGTACTGTATTGCGGCACAAGACACTGCAAGAAAAGAGAAGAAGAAACCTTCAATTATAAGAAATGACAAAGAACGTTTGCTTGTTGGCATATCTCTAGAAATATCTTAAAGATTTAATGTACTTTTTGAGCTTGTGTCTGTTCAGTTATTATTCACGGAATATCTGTCAATTCTTGTGTTGTCATTCAGGGAGATGTAGGAGTAGAGCAGAAATGAATCAAAATCTAGCAGGTTGTAAGAGTGGTACAGTCCATGTACAATGCACAAACATGTCTTACAGCAATGACAAATGCACATTGCTCATTGGAGTAATCTTCAACACGTAAGTGACAGATAATGAAAACGCACTGATCAGTGATGGAAATAAAGCTGCTTGCCTACGGCAATCTACACTCACCGGCCACTTTATTAGGTACACCTGTCCAACTGCTCGTTAACACTTAATTTCTAATCAGCCAATCACATGGCGGCAACTCAGTGCATTCAGGCATGTAGACATGGTCAAGACAATCTCCTGCAGTTCAAACCGAGCATCAGTATGGGGAAGAAAGGTGATTTGAGTGCCTTTGAACGTGGGATGGTTGTCGGTGAAAGAAGGACTGGTCTGAGTATTTCAGAAACTGCTGATCTACTGGGATTTTCACACACAACCATCTCTAGGGTTTACAGAGAATGGTCCGAAAAATAAAAATCATCCAGTGAGCGGCAGTTCTGTGGGCGGAAATGCCTTGTTGATGCCAGAGGTCAGAGGAGAATGGGCAGACTGGTTCTAGCTGATAGAAAGGCAACAGTGACTTAAATCGCTACCCGTTACAACCAAGGTAGGCAGAAGAGCATCTCTGAATGCACAGTACGTCGAACTTTGAGGCAGATGGGCTACAGCAGCAGAAGACCACACCGGGTGCCACTCCTTTCAGCTAAGAACAGGAAACTGAGGCTACAATTTGCACAAGCTCATCGAAATTGAACAGTAGAAGATTGGAAATACGTTGCCTGGTCTGATGAGTCTCAATTTCTGCTGCAACATTCGGATGGTAGGGTCAGAATTTGGTGTCAACAACATGAAAGCATGGATCCATCCCGCCTTGTATCAACTGTTCAGGCTGGTGGTGGTGGTGTCATGGTGTGGGGAATATTTTCTTGGCACTCTTTGGGCCCCTTGGTACCAATTGAGCATCGTTGCAACGCCAAAGCCTACCTGAATATTGTTGCTGACCATGTCCATCCCTTTATGACCACAATGTATCCAACATCTGATGGCTACTTTCAGCAGGATAATGCGCCATGTCATAAAGCTGTAATCATCTCAGACTGGTTTCTTGAACATGACAATGAGTTCACTGTACTCAAATGGCCTCCACAGTCACCAGATCTCAATCCAATAGAGCATCTTTGGGATGTGGTGGAACGGGAGATTCGCATCATGGATGTGCAGCCGACAAATCTGTGGAAACTGTGTGATGCCATCATGTCAATATGGACCAAAATCTCTGAGGAATGCTTCCAGCACCTCGTTGAATCTATGCCACGAAGAATTGAGGCAGTTCTGAAGGCAAAAGGGGGTCCAACCCATTACTAGCATGGTGTACCTAATGAAGTGGCCGGTGAGTGTAGATCAGAATAATATCTGGGAAATTTGGAGTCCAAATCTTGATCAGTTCATAAGGTTCCTTGAACAATCTGTAAAGAAGTGGTCCAGCAACAGCGCAACTAGCTCTGCATTAGCTGATTTAAAGTAAGTGGTGGCGAACTCACCCTTCAACCTCCCTGTGGGCTATGGTTTGGCTTGCAGCAGATAAGCTGCCCTAACAAAGGCAAATCCGCTATCATGAACCTACCTAACGGTCCCTGAGTGACCCGAACTAGGTGACAGGGAAGACTGGCAGGTACAGAATCGGATAGCAATAAATTGTTTGTTAAGCATAGCAGAGGTCAAATACACAGACTAACAAACAAAGTAGCAAAAGCACTAGATAGCAAAGACAACTGAATAGCCAGCATCCTCTGAAGGAACTGTGTTAGAATATCAAGAGACCAAACAAACTAAAACATCCAGCTCTCTTGCTTTTTGTTTGTTTTGGATTGTTATACCTATGCAAGGAGGTTTGATCTTGTCTTCCCATTAACTACAAATTAGGTCAGCTGGAACTACATCTTTTGAGAATATAAAGAGAGCAATGGTCACCGCCTCCAGCACTGACTAGTTCAGCCGTCCATCACTCAAACCACAGATGCAGACAAAGGAAGTTCAATCTCACACCCAGCTTTCCCAAGGAAAGAGCCTGAAAAGAACTGTCAATCACAGACAGCTCTGGGTGTGGTTACAAGCATAGAAGCCTGAATCTGATCCAATTTAGAGCAATTGGCCAACTCTGACACAATTTTTAGTAATTTTATTAATTTTTAGGGAATGCTATTGCTTACTCATATGTAGCCATATAGCCATGATGCTACCGTTACCAACTTTTTTTACATGTATGTACTGGACACTGTTTACACAAACTAGATACCTTCCACTTTTCCACCAACAAAAACCTACATCCACAGTGCTGGGTGCTACCCAGGAATACATAAACAACAAGCAAAAAAAGCATCTGTATAAAAAACTGTATATTAGAAAACCTGCAATAGGACAATCTTAAAGATAAGAAGAATGTACTGTTTGATGGACTATGTGGTGTGGGTCATTGATAAGGTTTGAAGACTCCCTTTAAAGGGGTTGTCTAGGAATTTAAAAAAATGTTTTATATGGCTGAGAGAACTGTAAAAGCAATAAACCACATATACTCACCTCTCTCTGAGCTCCTGTTCAGGTGGGGCATAGTCCGTCTCTGTTTCTGTACACACAGCCACACGCTGTGTTTAGCCAGAGTTCAGGCTACCGTGAATGAACACAAGCACACTGAGAGGTGAATATAGAATATACCATCAGCCATATATAACCTTTTTTTATTCCTATAACTTTACAGTTGCCTATGTTTTTGTTTTTACTATGATTACAAAAACTGCCCATTTGTTTTCCACCTTTGCATTAAAATGATAAAAGTTATTTACTTTACCAGAGAGATACAAAAAAAGGAAGAAAGGTATTAGTATTCCAAAGTGAAAAAGCAAGTGGTTTATTCCATGGCTACGTTTTGACCTTTCAACACTGAAGCCTTTGTCAACCCTATGTACATGAAGTTTACCATACGTCGATGGTTGACACCCCTTTTCAACAATGAATTGTTGTGAGTTTCAGTGCACTGACATATAACATAGTGAACTCTATGTTATATGGATAGATAGATACTTTACTTTTAGGGGTCTTTCACTTTGTTCAAGGATGTTCTTTGCACATTCACTGCTCCTTCAGGTTTATGCAAACATTCATCAGATGCCTCATAAGGCATTTACTATTGCATTGTCATGCTTTATAGCTTACCATCTTGAAGTAATGCTACATTAATTTATTGCTGTCATAAATCGCCAGAAGATTGTAAACATAAATTTAATTAATGGCACCAGTTCTTCTAGAATATTCTGTCTATCACGGTTTCACTCAGATTGTCTGTTTCCATTAGTTAAATTCCCATATAGGTTACATAAAATATTTGAAATACATAAGTGAAAAATGAAATTAATAAAATTAGTTATGTGGAATATATTTAAGTAATATATAGCCATGAAAAAATGAGACTGTTCATGCTGTATTGAGTTTCAAGTATTTTCATCACTAAAGTGTTGTACTAAGACTATGGGCCCCTAAGATTTTTTATGCAGTTATATATTTCTATCACTGCTTTTGAAGTGTTGTCTACCAAATAAAGCATCAAGCCAACAATTTATTGAAGTTGAAGTGCCAACCTACTGCTGTGGAGACTATCCTCCCACACGACCATGTAGCTAGGAGGTGAGTTGGATACTTCTTTAAATTGTCATTTTTCTATTATTATACTGTTCATATTTTAGCTTTCATTTTGATTGATTTCAGATTATTTTACATATACGTACCATATTTTTTCACACTATAAGAGACATCTTAATATAAGACGCGCCACAGATGTGGACACCAAAAAAAAAAAGAAATATATATATATATATATTTGACACCCATTAAAAATTCCCTGGTTGTCCCTAAAACATCTCTGCAACACCTCCCACACATGCCCACTGAGACAGTTAGCTCTGCAACATTCGCGCACACAACTCTCAAATTAAACCTCCCCTCACATTATTATCTCTCAACCTTTTATAATTACTAAACCCCGATAGACCTTCAACTCCTCCATAGTTTTACTCCACCCCCTCCCTACATACACATATATACCAGCAGCTCACAACCACAGCTCCACAGCTATCTACTCACAACCTTTATATACAGCTGCATGGTACAGCTGTAAAGAGGAGTTATTTTATTCATTTGTGTAGTTATTTGTATTAGAGTTTTTGCTGAACTCCTTTTTCCCAGAGTTACCAAGGGTAACCCCTTTTTTGGTGAAAAATATATGGAGATTTATCATACACTAGGGCAAGATGTGCCAAAGTATGATGTTAACTTTGCCCCCTACATGAGCCAGATATATTTAGAGGCTCCAGTGGCCACCTGGACTTCTGGACAATTCCATCAGGACCTTGGCGTAGAATTGCACTATTGCCTGCACCAGTTCCTGGCACAGGCTATAGGTAGTGGGTCAGGAACGTTGCACACCAATCTACTCCAACATTTGGCATGGCTACCTTCAAACCCCTCCATACCCACTCGTTGTGGAGGAAACTTTAGGTGGTAAATAATCACAATTCCCGACCTTGCGCTAGGTCTTGCCAGTATTTTAGTGTTTGTACATCAGTTTTCTTTTGTAGAAGCTATGCTAAGTCTCCTCTAATGTGCTATAAAGGCAAAATTATAGCACACCTCATGTCTAAAAGTTGGGTCACAGCTACAGGGAACTGAAGCAAGATAGGTCCATTTTATGTTTCTACTTTCTCCCTGTCCTGTTATCCAGAGGTTTTAAAAGTGGAATAAGAAAACAGTTAAAGAAATGTTAACAATATATAAAATATATATAAAATAAAATATACAATACTATCAATTGGAATTCCTTTTTTTGTAATGAACAGTAATGCGTGTATAATTTCTATTGCTAAGAAGAGTAAGCATTTATTTTAGTACTAAATGATAAAAGAACTGATGTTTATTGGATCTTTTATGTAAAAACTTCCACCATTTGCATACTCTTTGTAAAAAGATCCCAACAATCCTCTATTTCAGTAACATACCTGTATCATACAAGTGTAAGAGTTTTATCTTCTTTCCACTGTTTATTGTAATTTACAATGTTCTTTATTGCCTTGGTAAGTTTAGAGTGAAACTAATTTTTTAAGATATAAGCAAAAAAAAAAAAGAAAGTTAAAATTAAATTCTCCAGTTTTAAATTTTAGTAAAGTTGAGAATAAAAGCTCGGGCATCTTTCCTTAGAGAATGCTTATGTTGGGAAGTAAAGTAAAACTAATTTTATTTTTTGTGTCACTAGATGGCAAACATATGGTTCGAAGAAATAAAATGCACTAAAATCCTCAATTACAGCACAAATGTAAAATAAACACATTCTGCATAACCAGCACATCTTTTCTTACAATAACCAAAACTGTGATTGCGATGACTAGCCACTGCTAGTAATGGAATGTGTCTCATATCAGTATTCAGGCTTTTATATACTTAAGGTGCTCTGTAGGTATGGAGACCTGCATAAGTCATTAAAAACAATGGTTCCAACTGCTATAGAGCCCAAAAATGTGTGTCTGCAGGGACGTTCACCCAACACCCTCTTTGAGCCAATTTTTTCATACAGTAGGTAAAAAGTTGATTTTTATCTTAAATTCTTCTCAACCCAAAGGGGCACATTTACTTACCCGCTCCTGTTGCGATCCCCTGGTGCGTTGTCCGACGAGGATTCGGGTCTGCTGCGATTCACTAACATCGTGCGCCCAAGTTCCTGCAGGTGTCGCTGCTGCGTTGAGGTCCGCCAGAGTTCACCTTCTTCTTCCTGGTGCATGTGAGTTGGTGATCTTGCGACACATTTCGTTTTTTAAATTTCACGGTTTTTCCGAATCCGTCGGGCTGTCCGATGGCCATGCCCCCAATCCGATCACATGCACCAAAAACCCAGGGCAATTCAGTGCAAAATGGAAATATTTGGGAAACCTCACAAAAATGCGGACTTAGTAAATGAGCTCCAATGTGTTGGTTATGTGCTGCCATACAGGGTAGCTTATAAAACCTAATGCCAGAGAAATGGATTGGGCGCCAGATTACAAAAGGAAAGAAGGGAAACTGCAAAGGTGATTGGGCATGTTAGCATTTATTTTCTTGAGTTAGGGTATACAGATAGAATGTAAGATAACATGTTTAATAAAGGAAGTGTGAGATAAGAACTGCTGCAGGAGAGACTACAGAGGTAAAACATTCTCACAGTTGAATATTAGGCAATTCATCCACCAAACATGACCTTGAACTGAAGGTTACTTTTATTACTTGCCGTCCTAAAATCATAAACTCATACTGTATATAGAAACTTATATTTTATGACCTCTGGCATTTGGGACAAAAACATCTAAAAATCCATTAAAAATGGAGGAAAATATGTATCTGTAGCTGAGATTGTCACATCTCATCCACTCTCTTTTTGCTGTAATAGAAAATGCTTTGTGAGCCATAAGATAAACTGGCAGTGTTGTTGTTTATTTTTGACAATGGCAGGTTTCAAGAATCAAATGAAACCTGCATAAGAATTAGCATTTAAAATTCAATTAGTTGTAATCCATCTGTCAGCCATGTGCAAGCATTTTAATATCACACATAAAAAACTGCGGCAGAACAAATCAGGTGTGTGCTGTAGCACAGCCGTCCTAAGGAGGAGGCTTTTTCCAACCTCTCCATTTTACTTACAATTTAATAGTTGTGTAATTTTCCAGATTGTTTAAATATTGTTATTAAGTGAATTAGGTATCTGACATGACCAAATGAAAACATATCTTAACTATATATTAAATCGTAGAAATACCATTTCCTTTCGCTCTACAAGGGAGCAGCTATTTTTTTGTAATCTTAGGACAGATATTGTTCCACATTAAAAGTGTTATCTGTCACATATGCTCCATTTATCAAAGTTTCTTAGGTTCCTCATTGCTATAAATAGACCTTCACTTTCCCCAATGTGGGCTATTAATTTAATTGAGTGTCAACCATAATAGCCTGGCTACTAAAGAGCACTCTGGAACAGTACATCATTATCACAAATACAAGGGACTTGGGAATTCATATGCCAAGATGCCTGGCATTGTGAGTTCAACAACAGGTACATATGAACAGCAGGTGTTTGGTGTGTTGTTCCACTTAGGTCTTTATAATGTATACATTGTGGAGCTGAACTGACACAGTGGAAATTGTAAGGCTTTTATTAGTTCGAAAAATCCTAGCAGCGGAACCATGAATTCTGAGCATTAAATATTAACTATTTCCACAGCAGGTGATAGTTTTACCCAATGTGTTAACATTCTGCAGTATGAGCAAAGCAAATGTTCAAGTATTTTTAATCTTTTCCCTCATGATGTTTAAATGTTTTATAAAATAAATAGATTTAAATGATGTGTTAAAATTCTTGTAATTAGAAGAGCAAAAGATGACTGAAAAGATCAATAAAGTCACATATCAATATTTAGGATGTGAATGCAATGTTTAGAATTTAGGTACATCAGAATTTTATGGCTCCATGCAAGCTTAGAGTTTTATGGGAATGTATTTAAAGGGAACCTGTCACCATATTTTCACAATTACAGCTAGTGGCAGGTTCCTATAGAGCCCTCATAACTAATGCTTTCTTTAACTAAAATTGTTTCCCTCAGATCCCCATAAAATCAGAGTTATAAACTTGTCTGCAATCTAGGATTCTATAGAGTAAGTTGGTGGCTTTGCTTAATGTCAGTCCGTTAGCCTCTTAACATTAGCAAACTGTATATATCTGACCACATACAAATTCACAGCATCCCTGCACGGACTTCTATTCCTCTTCATACAGGCTGCTGGTTTTTTATGTTATATGATAAGCTATGATTTCATGAGATATATTCTTGGTGTACAGTTTGCTAATGTTAGGAGGCTATATGGTTCACCCTGCTTACAAGACATTACTGCTGGCTGCAGAGAAATCATGGGGATGACCTGCCAGATTCAACCCAAGGAGGCCACGCCCAACTCAACTTACAATATACATCCTCGGATACTAGGTAAAATTATAAAGTTAAATATATGGGAATCTGAGGGGGACCATTTTTAGCTATAAAAAGGGTGTCAGTTAGTTATTAGGGCTCTATAGGAACCTGTCACTAGCTGCATTTGTGAAAAATTTGGTAACTGGTTCCCTTTAAGAGCCTATAGATTTTCAAGGGTGTAAACTGTCTTAGAACTTAAAAAGCAAATTCAAGGGTGAAAACTTTCTTAGAACTTAAAAAGCAAGTAAAGTTGTGTATTCTCTTAAAGAGTTATTGCATTTGGGGTAGGATAGTAGGATCTTACTCATATAAAGTTGTTAGGAAATCACGGCCATAGTATTCATTGGTAAATTCTCCTTGCCTTGTTCAATGCAGTCTTCTTTAGTTGTTGTTTATTACTAGTGAACCCTGCACTGATAAAGGGTTAGAGGTGTACCTAGCATGGAGACAGACCATGAAATTGCTCTTGGGTACCCCGTATTTTTCTATGAGAGAGCAAGACATCTATGTATGCCCCTGCGTGGGACTGTACATATGAAAACTGATCTTGATTCCCTTTACACTTTATATCAGTAGTTTTTTATGGTACTCTTTTTTTTCAACCCCATTTTAGGAAACGGGTCATATGGGTTATAGTACAATCTGAATTTGAATAATTGTCTTATATACTGAAAAGTATACTGTATTTCATTGCTGTCTTATTTGGTTTAATATTCTATTCTATAGATGATATCAATAGATGATAATATCAGCAATGCATCATGTATTGTTTAATGTAAATGAAGAAGGATTCTATATAAAGGGCAAATGTTGCAATTTACTCTTCCCACATTCCCAACATTGTTATCATGGAATCAGAGCAGTGCTAATCACAATCAGCCATTCTGTAATTAAGTCCATGTCATTAAATATAATTATGCGTAAACTGAAAAGGTTAATAATTTTTGCTGTGAATTATAGACATTGCTTTTCCAACTTTCAACTATATTTCTATATAAGAGGATGACTAATAAGATAAATGTATTACTAAACTAACAATTAATACCAGCTAATCAACATGATCTAGAAATAAACAAATTATCACTTGTCCTGATTTGTGATAGGAAGTTAATGCTTTGGTGTTAAATGCCCGCAGCTACCAAAAACCTTTATTATTACCCTTTATGCCTTAACTCTATAAAAATGACTAAAGAAAGAATTTTTACATACTAACTAGAGATGAGCGAGTATACTCGTCCGAGTATACTGCTCGGTCGAGTATTAGCATACTCGGACCGGCTCGTTACTCGGACGAGTATCTCGCCGGCTCGAGATCGAGCATTAAATTAAGTGAAGAACAGTATTTTTATTACATAATAAAATATTCCAGATGTTTCCTGATGTTTTGCTTGTAAGAACACATTGAAATAACACTATTCTTCACTTTCCAGGTGTTCGCGCGTGTCTCCCGCTAAGTTAGGAGATGTTCGGAACATCTGGAATGAGAAGAATAGTGTTCTTTCAATGTGTCCTGCAGTTAAATGTTCGTGTTTTCACTGTTTTTAATGTTTTAATTCTATTCTTCACTTTGCAGCTGTGCGCGCATATCTCCGAACCTATCGGGAGACACGCATGCACACCTGCAATGTGAAGAATAGAATTAAAACATTAAAAACAGTGAAAACACGAACATTTAAGGGCAGAACACATTTAAATAACACTATTCTTCACTTTGCAGCTGTGCGCGCGTATCTCCGAACCTATCGGGAGACACGCGCGCACACCTGCAATGTGAAGAATAGAATTAAAACATTAAAAACAGTGAAAACATGAACATTTAAGTGCAGAACACATTTAAATAACACTATTCTTCACATTGCTGATGTGCGCGCACATCTCCGACATTATCGGAAGACACGCGCTAACATCTGCAAAGTGAAGAATAGAATTAAAACATTAAAAACTGTGAATACAGGACCATTTAAGTGCAGAACACATTGAAAGAACAATATTCTTCACATTCCAGATGTTCTGAACATCTCCTAACTTAGCGGGAGACACGCGCGAACACCTGGAAAGTGAAGAATAGTGTTATTTCAATTTTTTCTTACAAGTAAAACATCAGTAAACATCTGGGGTATTTTATTATGCACTGTTCTTTTAATGGTCTCTTTTACTAAAAAAATTCTCGGGTCTCCCATTGACTTTAATGGGGTTCGTTATTCGATACGAGCACCCGAGCATCGGGAAAAGCTTGTATCGAATAACGAGCACCCGAGCATTTTAGTGCTCGCTCATCTCTAATACTAACGATTCAAGTATTATATGAGAAAACTGATTCGTTCCTGCACCTGCATATATTAAAAATAATTTTTGATATGTCTTTTTCTATGAATACAATAATACTCTTAAATGTGACACCAAATCAAATTAATGTTTCATTCTTATACATAAGGTATACAATTGCCACCTTTTTCCAGACTTCTCTAGAATAATTACCGTTTCAATAGCTTCTCGCTGTAAAAGGAATGAAAGGAACAGAAATAGCACACTGTTCTTAAGTAACAAAGATTTGTTTGACAATCTATTCTGTAGAGTTGGCAAGGAAAATTGATGAGGCACAAGTGCCAAATGCTTCTATAACCATAGCCTAAGCTATGCACAGTATTTACTGGCATAAAGTGCCACCAGGGTCTGTGAAATACAAGGTGCACTATTTACCACCACTTAATACATTGCCTTGATGGAATAAATTACAACTTTTCTGCAAGTCACTGGAAGTCCCTAGTACAGAACGCATTGTATTATTCCTTGTGATACATAATGTTATCACTGATTATGCATTGTGGTTTCTTAGGACATTACTTAATACAATTAATTTCTACTGACCTGATGCTCGGAATAGAAGTTTTTTGGCTGCTTAAGCAATTGGCAGACATCCTGTTCCTGGCAGTGAAATGAATTTGTGATTTGCTTGGCTAAAATTCTCCAAGTATTCTGTGTAATTACTGTAACTATTACTAGTAATAACATTATTCTATGAAATGTTTATTGGATTTATTCATAAGGCACTTTTAATTTGCCACCGTTTCAGGCCAAGTGCTTGTCATTATTATTGTATATCTCTTTTACATGGCCTTCGGGTGAACTTAGGTTTTAACACTTTGGAAGGTTATTATTTTTTTTTTTTACTTTGCTTAAGTGTGAGCAGATGTCAAATGCTTGTGCATATGGCTGCAAATAGCTGGTTCCTGGTTATGAGTAAAGATATGACAAAGTTGGCTGCAGTTCAGGGTGTACATTAAGCCTATTTGTTTTCTCCTTGCTGTTAACTGGCTTTTTAATATTACCATAAACCTCTAAATAATTTCCCCAAAAGACCATTTACATAAAAAATGTCTCAAGAGACTATGCATCATTATTTGATAGTCTAAACCTCTGTCTATATTACAATCTTGACTGGTTATAACAGAGCCATGATAGTTATTTGGTTTCATTTTAAGTAGACCTTCCTAAATCATCATGAATCCCATTCTTTTGCATCTTTATTTGATTAAGACTGTGTGATTTTTGCCAATATAAATGCCCGAAACCTAAATAGCCCATTAAATGTATATATAAATACAGGCGGTCCCCTACCTAAGGACATCCGACTTACAGACGAACCCTAATTAAAGACGGACCCCTCTGCCCAAGGTGACCTCTGGCGAAGCTCTCTGGATGCTTTACTTTAGTCCCAGACTGCAATAATCAGCTGTAAAGTGTATGTAATGAACATTTATTGATAATCCTTGGTCCCATTACAGCAAAAATTTTGAAACTCCAATTGTCACTGGGGCAAAAAAAAAATTGTCTGGATCTACAATTATAAAATATACAGTTTGACTTACATACAAATTCAACTTTAGAACAAACCTATGGAACCTATCTTGTACGTAACCCAGGAACTGCTTGTAGATATATTATTTTCTCAAAAAAAACTTCTTACAAGGCTACCAGCTTTTTACAGGTGACTACTTCATTCCACTGCTGTTCTTTCTATTTTAGCCCAGGATGGATGTCTCATATTGGATTATGGCTTACAAATTTTAGAAAGGTTTTATTCCCCCTAATAAAGGTATGTCTCTTAGCTTATTGGTGGCCATATACATAAGAATTAATTAGAGAAACGAAATCAAGCATGATAAACCAGCGACACCTACTCATAGAGCCATGCACCACGAATGTGGTGATTTTCTTATATTTGTTATCCATGATCTACTTCCTTCTAAAAATCAACTTTGAAATTATGCTTTTGAATGATAGAGATAAATGTGTATACACCTCCCACTTAACACTTATACATCTTAGACTATACTCATGCCATGATAGCAGATGTGGACACAGAGACATTAGTGACATGATATGTTGTATGAGATATGCTCTCAGATAGGGCTCTTTCATGCTGCTTGATATAGCATTTGATCATTGGTTCTAATGGAAAGTGGAAAATTCTGGTGCTTTTATTACATCTATAATCAGTCCCATTATTTGAAAGACTACAATGTACAATATTAGTACTATTTATATATTTTAAACAAGTATATGGTATAGTGAAGAAGAAGTGTACATTGAGCATGTATGGTAACATAATTTATGGTAAAATATATAAAAATCTATTATTATATACTGGTAGTAAATTGTACCGAAATCATAATATTATAAATTATAGTAAATCTGTTGGACTACTGAAGGCTCCTCCAATTGCAAGCTTTTTTCTAGTCACTTTTAAAAAAAGTCCCAAAATAGTAAAGCAAACTTTTGGAGCTGTTTGTACACAATTGGTGTGGAATAGAATGTGCGTGTTTTACTAAAGTCTTGCTTTTTTAGGTTTGTAAAATTATAGATAGCCTTCATACAGTAATTTACTCATATGTTTGTTCAGATTTATTAGGATAGTCAAGTATTATGAAGCTGTTGATAAACCATATTTGCCATTTACCAAATGGTAAAAAAAAAAACAGAGAACAGCATTAAAGCTTGTTTAGGGTCAAACTTCACAATTTCAGGTTGCTCTCCTATACTGTGGCTTTAGGCAACCCTGAGGCTTAAAGAAGAGATTGAATATGAATGTAATACAGTGTGTACTCTCTGACTACCCATTAAATTGATGATCTTTAAATCAATTGACTTATTGGCAACTCATTCTTCTTTCTAGTGAATAGATATAAAAGTTATGTTTTAGGTATCCTGTAACAAGCCAGAGTTATAAATCAAAGTGAGAAAGGATCACTAACTTTTCTATTTTACTCAGTTGGAACTGTTAGTTTAATGCATTACAAAGAAATGATGTTGTGTTTTGCAGTCATGTGCTCATTGCTACGATAATATTGGAACTGACTAAATGATGTAAAGCTGTGCGTAGGCATTCCAAACTAACACTAAATCTAACAGATGTGACAAACAGAGAAATGTGACAAGTTAGATGAGTAAGTGACAAGTTTTCATTGCCGCTTTACAAATATAGAAATGCTAAGAGTTGGCACAAAGGAAGGTGAAATGTTATAAAAAATCTCACTTATTTTACATACATCATAGATTCTACTTTAACAAGTTGGGTGAGTATACAGATTTGGTGAAATTTAAATGCCTGCATTTTTATTATGCCTTTTCTTGTTTTTGTAGAAACTTGCTTGCTGTTTTAAGACTGTCTAAAGAAGGATTTCATTCAAAGAAAATAAAAACATGGAGTTTAGATTCATTGTCCAACTTAAAGTCAAGGGTGTCATAAGAAGATAAGTCTTTAAGAAGGCTTTGGAGAATGCTTTAAAATATTGTGTGATACAAATTTGTTATTAATGTGTTATTATAAGGAAGTGAATTGATGCCCTTTTATGCTGGTTTCATTATACTGTAAGATGTTTTTAGTATATCATAAATATGGGTCATACACTGCAGTAATAAAAAAGAAGAAATTGAGGAAAAGGATAGAAAACAACCAAAACCAGGAAAAGTTTAATTGACTTAAGAGGAAATCTGAAAGTCTTTCTCTGAAGGAGACCAGTTATAAGCTAGTGAGTAGATGGTATAGAATACGCCCAGTACTTTGTCACTATGTTGCCAACATCTCTAAGTGCTGGAGATGTTGGAAGAGTAACGGCACATTCTTAAATATTTACTTACCCTGACATATACCCTTGATTCATAATCAAGGGTTTATGTCCAAATGCCCCCCCTTTGGACAAACAGATTTTTTTTTAACTTAACTCCTACTAACTGGCTTAGAAAGTACAATAACCTTTTTTGTAGTTAGCTAAAGTTGGATGCGCATTGTTCAATCTTAAGCTATTCTCCTCTAATTCAAGTCTTGTGTATTTCCTGGTATACCACCATCTTTTAAAATTCAAACTCATAGAGAAAATGTGACACACAGCACGCATGCCAGTTCTTTTTTGGCACAAACTCATCCAATTGTGGTGCATTTGACTTCGTAAATCACACTCATTGGTTAAAGCAAAGATAGTAAAAACAAATTAAATGGAAAGCCCCTAACATATTTTTTGTAATGTTTTATTTCTTTATTATTCCTTGCATACCTAGTTTATACAAGCAATTGTATCCATGACATGGCTTCAATCTTTGACCTTATGCAAATGACAGATATAAAGCTGATGAATTGGTATATATTTTTTGTTTGCAATGGAGGAAAAATAACTATGACCACATTGTAGATTTATCTGGAGATTCATCTAGGAATGTAAATCACTTCACAGCTACATTGCATCTATCCATTACAAAGACATGCTTAAGAGAGCTGAATCTGGAACAAGTCTCTTGAGTGTTTTACTTACAACTGTCTGGGATTTTATTATAGCTTTTGAAATACCTTTTTATACTACATTTTTGGCTGTGATTTTTTTGGAAGCATTTCAACATAAAAACAAATAGAAATAATTGGCAAAACAGCAAAGAAGTCTTGTTAAAGCCCACAAGAACAAAGAGAATGTGACTTTTCACTGAAATCCTTGGATTTTTAAATTTTAGGTTTTAAAAATTTTTATTAAGCATTATCATTTTATGAGAAACAATAAATTCAGTCCATACCTAGAAGGGAAGCCGATTACTGTATTGTTACTGTATAAGAATTATTAGGCGTATTGCTCAATTTATTCACATTTATTACACAGACTTTTAAAATGATCCCAAGATTGATAGGGCAAACAAGAAGCTTATAACAGACAGGTTTATGGCTTTTGGGCTAAATAAACACGCCTCCTGAGGAAGCAATAGGCGAAACACGTGTCGGGGCGATGGTCAGACGTCAGCCACAAGGCAAGGTAATGGCTATCCACACAAACATTTGAATATGGATTAGGATAATCCGTGGATAAATACATTAGGAGTCATAGTGTGAGTCAGTGATGGGAACTTTGGATAACTATTGATTTAGCCTAAAGCCATAGACCTGTCTGTTATAAGCTGCTTGTTTGTCCTATCAATCTTGGGATCATTTTAAAAGCCTGTGTAATGAATTTGAGTTTGTTGGTTTTTATATTTGATGAAATAAAAAGTTATTAATTTTTTTAACATGCAGTTGGTGAATTCCCCTTTATTTTGAGGTGTCTACTATAGTGTTGGGGGGAAGTTTGCACTGAAATTAAATATACATAAGGACACAATTAATTTGGTTATATTTATTCACATTTGCAATTTCCTTTCAAGTTTATACAATATAATATTTACTAGTTGCAAGACAAGTTTCATACCTAGTTTAGTTTGTGGATAAAGTGACCGCAGATCTAAAACATAGACACATTTAGCAAAAATTTTCGCTTGCCTGCACTTACCCATTTCAACAGAACCTGTGTGTAGATCCGATAGGATGAACATGTAGCAAGACGTGTCCTCACAGATCACAACGATATCTTGGCTTGGCGCCCAGACCCTGCAGAGGTCTGCACCACCAGCCAGGTCCACAGATCCATCAAGCTGCAAGTTCTATTGATGCTGACATCCACCAGCCCACGAGAATCACCTAGATTTACCTACATTTACCTACACTTGCTCATGGTGGTGTCTGCCCCCCACCCCCAGCATCCAACAGCTATGGAATTAGCAAAGAGAGGGCCAGAAGCACAGATGCAATCATGCTCCATGCACAAAACCTTGCTTCAGTGGTAGCCAGCACCAGGCAGCTCAAGCCCTGGTACCTGGTAGTATTGGAGCTACAGGCAGTATACATTCTGCCAAAAAACTATAAAACATGACTGTTTCACCACAACACTGCTATTACTGCACATGTACTTCTAATGTAGTAGAGTAACCTCCATGCATGTAGAATAATCTTTCCCCTTTATGCAATGAAATGTGGTAATGTCAACCATATTGTGCTGTACCGTATTTGTCCTGTAACTATGTAACAATATAATGATATTAGTATGCAACTAAAAAACTAGTAACCAAGGAATGAGCAACACGCAAGAAAGATGCGATTCCCTCCGGCCTCCTAACATGTTGTACTACATAAATTCTACACAAAATAAACCTTAATAATCCTTTATTTATATAGTGCACACAGATACCACGCGCCGCACAGAGCTTGCCAGATCAGTCCTTCACGTCTCTCCTTCATGGACTATGCAGAGATATCTCAGGCTTCCCTCCTTCTTGTGTATTAATAGACAAATAGTCCACTCAACCAAAGGGATGTTGTATCACATCCTGGCAATTCCAAAAGCATAACACAGAACAAAATAATATTTTGGTAAGACCATATAAGTTTTATGGAGTCTTTTGAGAAAGCTTTCCATTATTGTTACCCTTGCTTATAACATCACAACACTCTTTTAAAAAGAGTTTAGTAGTCAAATGGGACTCCCAGCTCTTTAAAAAACCTACTTTAATGTAAGCCTTGGAGAATTCACCTCACCATAACTAAAAGATAGTACCTCTACTCGCTTCATTGCACACACTTAACTCAAATATAGCGAGCTGAAAAATGGAATTTTATGGGCTGAACAAGTATAACAAAAATGAAATACCTGAATGCACTTGCAAGACCTTTCTGAAGAGGGGGCCCGGGGGATAGTAGGAAGACAGCCTAGGGGACCGGCTGTGTCAAACTTAGTTTATTGTAACCATGAAAGAATTCAACTCACCATGTGACAGGTAACTATTTTATGTTTATAGCCAACTTTAGATTAATTTTTGACATTAAAAGTTTTACTGCTTGGGACCTAAACAAAAACAGTTTTAGAAAATTTTAATGAAGTACATCGTAAAAAAAATAGTAAAATCTGAAGCCAAAAACCAGAAGCACTAAGAAATGGCACATGCTGTCTTTGAATGCTGCTGTCCAGTGCATGTTAGGAATTATCACAACATAAAGGATGTAACTCATTTACTATATTCATACATCCCTAATGTTTTCTATTTCATTTCTTAAATGATTAGGCAGGCTGTAAAATCTCTGCCATGGTTACATAATGTACCCATTTATCACGCCTAAGGGCTTAGTGAGATGAATTATGTAAATTACAATATGAAATTTCGTATTTTATAAATCATTTATGAATGGCCATATTGGAGGTAAAATGATTTCAACTGCAAGCCTGGTAATTATTGTATAGTGTCTTTTGCATTCATTCTAGCTTCAAATTCAGTAGTATCTCTTCCACTTAAATTACATATCTCAGTATATTACTAAAAGCTTGGTTTGAGGTTCAGTTGACTTTACCTAGATATACTGTTTATTTCATAGAAACACCCGAAAGCCTTTGTTCAACATTAACAAACATTGGCTAAACAATTAACCAATTATTAGTAATTGGGGGTTCTTTTAATGAGTTTACCAAGTTATTATTAATGATTACTTATCTAAAGCATAGCAATGTCAGGTCATTATCAGACATTGTGGACTTCCACCAATGAGCTTACCATCAAAGAGCCTTAACATAACCAACCTATATTTGCTCTTTTTCCTATTACTGAGTTATTTAAGGATGGATTGATTGGAATATATTTTAAACCTGTACACTTTCTTAGCTTGTCAAATATAGCAAATACTTTTATTTCCTTTAACCGTTTGATAACCAGCCCACGTAATTTAACGGGCTGGTTGATGTCAAGGGGGTATGGAGAGGGCTCATTGGTTGTTCCCTTTCCAAACATGGCGGGTGTAAGCCTTATTATATAGCTGACACTTGCCAGTAATGGCTGTGGTTAGTATTGTCAGTGGTGCCACAGTCTTTAAATGGTGATCGGCGCTTCCTTTGATCTCAACGGAGGCCACAAATTGGTTACTGTGATAATTAGGAGCCTAGTAGTGTTTGCCATTTCATATTAAGGTTTGCCAAAGGCATATAAGTGATGAGACCCCCCCCCAAGGGTTCAAGTAAGATAGGGGGCCTGAAGTAGTAGTAAAAAATAAATCAATAAAGGAAAGTTTGGAAAAATATTTAAACAAAAGGAAAAATTCAACCCCCATCCTTTTCTAGAATGCATATAAAAATAAACCAAAAAATCATAAAAATGTTAGATATACATTGCAAAATCTATCAAAATATAAAAAAGATTATTTCCCGCCATAAACACTGGTGTGAAAAAAAAGCATCCAAATGTACAAAACGATATAAAAGTGATTGTGCAAGAATAAAGGGGAAGTGTCATCTGGACTGCACATTCAACCACATTTGAATTTTTTTTCCATCCACCCAATACATGGCACATAATATTAAATAGTGCTACTAGAAAGTATAATTTGATTTGTACATAACAAGCCTCATAAAGCTCTGCACAAAAAAATTAAAGTTCAACATGTCATTAGTCATAAATAAATAATGGGATTGGGTGCAAGTCAAGTGCTAAAATGATTGATAAGTTTTATGAAATAATGCATACTAAAAAGAACAGCATTACAGGCAGTCCCCGGGTTACATAAAAGATAGGGTCCGGAGGTTTGTTTGTATGTATTGTATGTATGTATGTATTGTATGTAAGTCGAAACTGTATATTTTATAATTGAAGTCCTAGACAAATTTTTTTCTTTTGTCCCAGTGACAATTGGAGTTTCAAAATTTTTGCTGTAATTGGACCAAGGATCAATAAAACCTCATTACAGACCTCTTACAGCTGATTATTGCAGTCTGGGACTATAGTAAAGCATCCAGAGAGCTTCACCAGAGGTCACAGTGGGCAGAGGGGTCCGTCTGTAACTATGGGTTGTCTGTAATTCGGGTGTCCTTAAGTAGGGGACCGCCTGTATTAGCACTTCCAGATACAAAATACTAACACCATAATACTGAAATTGGAATACCTGTAGTGCAATGCATTATATGATCAGAAACAGGCATTGTACCAGAATATGCATCTGGCACTACTTAATAGACATGCTACAGACAGGTTGCAAAAATGGACTGCAGTTGTGTTTTATGCCATCAGCATCTTGCAATCGATGCTGCGGGCTGCCAGTATATGGCTTGAGGAGTGGCCTCCCTCTGAAGCCAATAAGACAACATTGTCCTTGAATGATCAAGTTTTCTGAGGGTTTAAACACCTAGAATTTAAGTAGTGGCTGAAGAAGGACCTTGCTATCGTCTTCTAAAGCAAGGCCATGAAAAGATACACATTCGGTGTAACCTTTAAGAGGTCAAAGTGTGTTTCAGGAAATTAGACTGACCTTAAAAGGGTTGTCGATGACAGAATACTTATACATGTACAATGCTTACATGTGTTATGTAGTATATAGCCAACCAGCCCCCAATAGTATATAACCAGCCCCCTGTAGTATATAGCCAGCCCCCTATAGTAAATAGCGAGCCAGACCCCTGTAGTATATAGCTAACCCTCTTTAGTATAAAGCCAGCCACCTTTAGTATACAGCCAGCACCCTATAGTATATAGCCAGCCAGTCCCTTTTAGTATTAAGCCAGCACCCTTTATTATATAGCCAGCCCCCTTTTGTATATAGCCAACCCCCTTTAGTATACAGCCAGCCCCCTTTAGTGTGTAGCCTGCTAGCCACCAGTTTGCCCAGCAAAAAAAAAATATAAACTGACATACTCACCTTCCGGTGGACCCGATCCTCAGCGCGGCTCCCCGATGCCCCCAGCCCCACGGCTCCTCCTCTTTCTTTTCTCTGCTGTATTAGCCGGCAGAGATGTAGCCATGCGCTCTGCTGGCCGGCGCACTGTATGATGCAAAGTGTGCGCTGGCGAGCAGAGCGCATGGAGGTGCCTCTGCCAGCTGATACAGCAGAGATAGGACAGAAGAGGAGCCGCGTGGATGGGAGCATCGGGGAAACACAGAAAGCATGGGAGCATTAGAAAGTGAGTATGTCAGTTTATTTTTTTCGTCTTTAAGCCGAGGTGGGGTTTTTCAGCACATTTTTTTGTGCTGAAAAACTTGGCTTATACACAAGTATATACAGTGATAATATAATATTAATATACAAGAAAATGCACCACATAATGTTCTTTTGGTTCTTTATGCTAATGTAGGTTTATACATTTCTTTTTGGCTTTTTGCTGGTCTGTAAGAGTTAGACATCTAAGACCACCACTATTTAATATCATTAAATATACAATAGGTTGAATCACATGTCTACCATGGTTCATCGTTATTACTGTACATGAGGTTCAAGATGCAAAAACCTAGCACTCAGGATCTCACAATATCCATTTTTTTTACTACTGTATGTTATCGTGTGCTTTGTGTCAAATTCAGCACCCACTAAAATTTAGCCTCTATGTAGCAAATCTCATTAAAGTTGAATGTGTACTTTAAGGAATCAATTGAGTCAATCAACTTTTCAAAGGAAGTGTCTAAATACTGTGACTTAAGGCTCCTATAACATTGCCTGCCCTATGTGTCACCTCGAACACATGATTTTAGCTTAATTTATTACATGAAAGAATTACATTTGCTCTAAAAATACTGGCATTGCATTGTTCACCTATTAGGTTTGTTTTGACTGCTTTTAATTAAATTTGATTGCCTACCTCTATAATAGTTACGTTTTCAGAGTTACAATGCACTCTTATGTTAATAGATCCCTTGATAGCTTTTCATCATTAGCTGCTTTTAATAGGGCTGTTCACAATGTTGATTTTATAAATATTTAAATAACTGTATTTCCTTAATTCAGAAGAATCAGCTAGCAAAGCCATTTATTTTGTGAAGTAATATGGAAATGTATGCTTTCATGTTTTGTTAGTCAAATAATAAATTCATTCAGAAAACACTGTGCTTAAATATTTCAAACAATGACTGCCAATACAAATTGTAGCAATATTTCACGGCAACAGTAATCAATGAATTTGCCAGGAAATCCGTGACTTACTGCCTCTACGAGCACATTTTCTTCAGAACTAATTAATCATAGCAATAACATAAACAACAAGAAAAAATAAACAAATAATTGAATTGGGCAATAAAATGCTAAATAGAAACATTACTCAAATGATTTGCAGTCTTCATACAATTTGATTATGCTGCAAAACAAAATAGTCTAAATAGCCTATAAATTATAGCACAGGATGTGTTTCAAAAAATGAAACAAAGTGTAATAGTAATAATGAAATGACAGTAGCAGCATTTATACATACATATATATATATATATATACATATATATATATATATATATATATATATATATATATATATATATATATATATATATACATATCATGTAGTTCAATGCAGTTCAATACAACAATGAGGGCAAATTAGGAATCCTAATATGCAGGGGGTTACCTACTTAAGGACACCCACTGTAACCTTGGATGAAGCTCTCTTAAACTTTACTTAAGTCTCAGGCTGCAATGATCAGCTGTAATGAAGATTTATTGATAATCATTGTTCCCATGACAGCAAAAAATTTTGAAAATCCAATTGTCATTGAGAAAATTGTCTGGAGTTACAATTAAATTTACAAGTACAGGCTTACACACAAATTCACACTAAAGAACTTATCTTGTATGTAACCCGGAGACCGCAGGGCGCCACCATGTTTCCCGGGCGGCAGGCGCATAGTATGACGTCAGCAGCGGCCGCGTCATACTATGCGCCTGCCGCACGGGAAACATGGCGGTGCCCTGTGGAAAGACAGAAGACAGAAGACAGAGGAAGATAGAAGATAGGAGAGGACCCGCGCGGACATCGGGTGAGCCGCGCGGACATCGGGGCCACCGGAGGGTGAGTATATAAGTTTTTTTTTTTTTGTTAGTGCTGGGCAGGCTGTATACCTAAGGGGGCAGGCTGTATTCTACTGGGGGCAGGCTAGGCAGGCTGTATACTACTGGGGGCAGGCTGGGCTGGCTGTATACTTAAGGGGGCAGGCTGGGCTGGGTGTATACTACTGGGGGCAAGCTGGGCAGGTTGTATACTACTGGGGGCAGGCTGGGCAGGTTGTATACTACTGGGGGCAGGCTGGGCAGGCTGTATACTTAAGGGGGCAGGCTGGGCTGGCTGTATACTAAAAGGGGCAGGCTGGGCTGACTGTATACTACTGGGGGCAGGCGGGGCTGGCTGTATACTTAAGGGGGCAGGCTGGGCTGGCTGTATGCTACTGGGGGAAGGCTGGGATGGCTATATACTACTGGGGGAAGGCTGGGCTGGCTGTATACTACTAGGGGCAGGCTGGGCTGGCTGTATACTACTGGGGGCAGGCTGTATACCACTGGGGGCAGGCTGGCTATATACTGGGAGGCTGTGACCAATGCATTTCCAACCCTCGGCTTATACTCGAGTCAATAGGTTTTCCCAGTTTTTGGTGGTATAATTAGGGGTCTCGGCTTATACTCGGGTCGGCTTATACTCGAGTATATACGGAACATCATGGTCCTTTTATTGTCCTTTTAAACTTTTAAACTAGATTGTCTCACACTTGTTCTTTTGATATATATGCACTGAAAATATGCATACATGATTAAGGTGGAACAGATATGGATTTAACCAATATTAATATATATCTTTTCAAAAATTTAGCTTTTATTATTAATAGAATTTACAATCTGCACAAGCCAAAATATTTTTTTCTAGCCTAATTAGCTTTCTACTGTTCATCCCACACATCTTGTCTACATAAACCTGTTGCATGTCCTACTGAATACATTTCCTAAACATCACATTCATAAGTATGCATCATTCTGTTTTTTTTATCAATCTTAATTTATTAAACTTCATTTATCATCTTTGACCCCAAAACCTAACTTGAGCTTAAATGTTTGATATGTATAAATTATAAAATGAAATGTTAAGTGAATTTAGTAGTAATTACAATGTACTTATCATTAACTATACTTAAAAGTCTTCCACTGTATGTGCATTAAGGCTGATATATAAAGGGAACCTGTCATTAGGATCACACATGTCATCTTATGCTCTCTGGTGTCTGCCCTGCTTTCTCTCTCCCTCCCAAATGAGGGGTGGGGGGATAGCAGAGCAGATAATATTGTTGACTGAAGTCTTGTAGCAGCCACCCCTGTGACTTGATGCTGCTTGTTGAGAGGGAGCTTGGTATACTTTTATATACTTTTAAAAGTGAGTGGAAGCACTAATGTTTATTATAAAAGCAGATTGGAAATTACTATTAACCCATTAAGGACCAGGCCCTTTTTTATTTTTGCGTATTCATTTTTCACCCCCCCCCCCTTCAAAAATCTAGAACTTTTTATGTTTCCATGTAAAGAGCTGTGTATGGGGTTGTTTTCTGCGTAATGAATTGCAATTCATAGTGACGGCATTTAATATTCCATATGCATATCATACTATCCATACCATGAACACTTAAACAGAAACTTTTAAAAAATAAAAATGACTCACCAGGACACAAGGCGTGCATATGCAGATTGTGTAGGTGCCAACATGCTGTCAGTTTGACGTTTCTTATTTTTCCGTTCTTAAAAAAGGATTATGCCGAATGCTGTATGATATCGTGCTTCTTTACCTTAAAGAACAATAAAATCAATGGAAATCAAAATTTTTAACAGTGAATTACACCATTTATACCCCCACACTTTCTAAAATTCACTTTTTGACCACCATCTACAAGAGCCATTGTGTGCTGGCTACTGTGGCAGTTAGAAACCAATCACAGCTCAGCTTCTATTCAGTTCTATTTTGCAACAAGTCATTAATATAAGCTCTGAGCTTTGATTGGTTGCTATAGGCAATGAGTAAAAGACAGCATATCTGTCAAGTTATATGTGAAGTAATATTTGAGGTAATATGAGGTAATATAATATAGATAGAGATAAATAAATAGGTAGAGAAAGATAGATAGAGATAGATTTATAGATAAAGATGTAGATATAGATACATTTATAGATAGAGGGAGATAGATATTTAATATCCTGGGAAATGTCGGGGGCTAAAGCTAGTGATCAATATGTCATAAAAGCCATAAAGCCTTCAATATAGGAATATAATTTCATGTAGGTACATATATCAAAATATGTACGAGCAATGGTGAACCGAGAGACAGCATGCCCAAACTGCAACCCAGAACATATGTATTGCTAACTTATTGCTCACTTTTTGCCACTGCTTTCCAATTTTTCAGCAACCTAAGAACACTTAGGCCCCTTTCACACTTGCGTTTATAACGTGTATGTATTTGACTGCAGACCTTGCATTGCACTCTGACCCATTGGGACACATCAACTCCTCTGTTCTGCACGATCCCCGAAAGTGCATTGTTCAACCGGAATGCACATCTGCCGCGTATCAAGAAGATCGTGCACCCGATTTTCTGCATGTGTTGCTTCCCGCTCAGGTCCGCCAAAGTTCACCTTTTTCTTCTTGGTGCATGTAAGTGCTTGATCTTGCAACACAATTTAAATGTTAAATTCCGCGCTTTGTCCGTATCAGTCAGAACATCCAATGGCCCGCCACCCCCCCATTTTTGTCGCATGAAAGCCAGCACCGATGTGCCAAAATACATAATGTGTGAAAAACTGAGGCACTGAACAAACTCTGACAAAAACTGATTGAACTCTGATGAAAAATATAATTTTTTCACTGACCAAACCCTGATCGCACCCTGATCAGACTCCGATGCGATCCGCAACACAAGTTTTAAAGGAGCCCTGTACAGTTTAAGGAAGGGTGGAAATACAGCTTCATATTGTAGGCTCCCTACAGAGCCTCCAAAACAGATAGAATGGAGAGTCTGGAGCTCCAATGATAATTTAACTCTATCAGCACATTCCCACTCTTTCTGTAGTCCCCGATCAGCTCAGTCAGCCCAGTCTTTCTTTTTTCATACCAGGATATGTCACCTCAAACAGCAATGAGTGTGGCATGTCCTTGGTTGCCTGGGAGTGCTAGAGGAACTGGTAAACTCTGTGCTGGCACCCATGCCATAGGTTTGCTGAACTGGTCTATAGTAAATAGGAACTAATAATCATACTTGGTATACTGTATTTAGCCAAAATAATATTTCTAACAGGTCAAGGCAATATTAAATCTATTACATTTTTAATTGCATATACTGTATATCCATTTACCAAGACAGTAAAAAGAGTACATGTAGGAGACAGTGTGCCAGGAATAATAACACAAACAGACTTTCACTTTATAAGATAAAAATAAAGCATTAAACGATAGCAGATGAAGCATGAAATGTTCATGAATATGGACTGACTCATTAGGATTCTAGGAATTCACTTGACAAAATGAATAATAATTAAAAAGAAATGAAAAGACAATATTCTCAATCCATGCATTCATTCTCATTTATTTATAGCCTCTTGATAATGGCTCTGATAGGACAATGCCAAATTGTTAAGTAAAATATCTTATCATTTCATGTCGATGCACTTACAATTATAAAATTGTTTTGCTTTTATGATTCTCACTATCTTAGAAAAAAGGAACAGGAGAGATGAATGAAGTGAAAATCAATGACCAGGGAATGTTTTGTGATATATATATATAGGATCTATCTATTGTTAGTACAGTCGAAGCTGCATGTAACTACGTGGGGTTTTCATACACCATATAAAACTTGATGGGGGTGAGCTATCACATTTTGAAATCAGTTTTTTTGCTTCTGTCTGCAACTTTTTTTGTCACACTGGTGGTTTCGAATTTTTTTCGCCACTTAGAAAAGTTTGCTGTGCCTGAGTTTTACAGTGTGGTGCCTGAGTCATCACTGTAATCCAATCCAGCCTTTAAACTGCTACACGGCTCTGAAATAAAATCAGCTCAAAAAAACACTACAATCCACTGCTAGTGTAGGGAACTAGGGTTGAATGGATTGCACAAATATTAGCAATTGTTTTCAATAAAAACTGCTGTATCAGGTTTTTATGGGGGTCGTTAGGAGACTTTTAATAAAACGCCTTTCTACGGCACCACATCTTGGAAGATTGCAGGACATTTCTTCCAGTTGTTGCCGGGGCTGGACTGTGTTATGACATCCCAGCTGTGGTACTGGGATTGGAAATACTGGGTGTTTATCCCTTAGACACCACATTTAAACATGGACCGTGATATCTAAAAAGGGGCAAACGGAGTGAGCTCCCTCTGCACTCATTGGCACTCTGTAGCAGCTATAGCGGGGTGCTGCTGAATTCCTCTGAGGGACCACTTGGGCTGCGTGTAGTAGCTTTCTATTAGGCCATGCCAGAGGTATGTCCGAATAGAAAGCCTGTCAGTAAGTAGCAGGATTATTCACTGCACTAAATAAGTAGTGCAGTGAATAATAAAAGCGATCACGTGCAAACCAGGTGCCACTTAGATTCCAGTCCCAGGTGTCGGCTTATGCCATCGCCCGCAATGGTCCAGTGGGACCACTACCCCTGGAGCCTGACCATCTGTTTTCAAAGTCATTAAAATATACTTTTTGATTACAATCTTTAAAACAATACAATATGCAATATAAAAATATGGGTACAATACACACAAGGAAAACACAGGGTAGATAAGATGTGTTAGCATGGACAATGCAATGTTTACAAGTTTACGGTACAGCTCACCTAGACTATAGTTGCATCATCAATGATCACTTGGCACCTAGTCAAACTCAATAAAGATTAGTGTTTTCCTCCCAAAACCCTGATGTGCTTTTCAAACATGTCATTTGAAGGTTATGTATAAAGTATATGGCTGGCTTTACATTTGTGACAAAATCTAGCAGAAATGTATTAAGCACAAGCAGGGACCTCCTTCATCTGTGCTTGTTGTTTGTGAACACCTGCTCAAATGTACGCATGAAGGAATTAATGTAGTTCTACAAATGAATAATATTCATCACCATAATATGTATAAGCAACAAACGAACAAACCAGACATCAACAAGTGTAGGCTATCCTAGTTACCCCAAGACCCTCTGCACTCTGTTGTATGTTTCTTCTTATTATTAAAAAGCAGATTGGAAGCTCAAAGTTCAGTCTTGAGTTTGGGGACTGAGTTCAGCTTAACCCTTCACACTGTGCACCGCTGGCACGGAACATGGCTGTTAACTCTTTAATTGCCGCTGGCAAAGCCGACAGCAGCATTTCAATTACCTATGGTTGTGTGCACTGGCACCTCCCTGCCAATAGCAAAGAGGCAGTGAGATTTTGGGGAGGATCATCACTCCCTAGCCCTCCTTAAAATGGTGGCATGCAGCGCACCTGGCAAGCTACTGCTGGAGCGTTCTTCTGCAGGTAATTTAGTCGCTGGTGGCATTTAAACAATTAACACATTTCAACAGATCTGCACATCACTAGTTACAATGTATAGTAGCTAATGTACATACTTACTTGCATACATATCTATTCATCCTAAGTAATACTAAGATACTAAAAAGTTAAATATTAAAATGTGTGTAGTTTTTTCTAACACCAGCTTTATTTTATTTTACAAAATTGTCCTATAAACTAATAAAGTACTAGGTCAAGCACATTCATTTATATTCAACAGTGTGTTGAATTTATTAACAAAGAGTTGTCACTTTGTTCATGCAACCTTTTTACTTTTGGATGCTTATGCATTGCTTTTCATCTATTGCTCTTTATTATGGAAATTTCAGCCCAAGAACAATAAGTAGAAGAAAACAAAGCATACAACTGCACAAAAGAAAAAAGGGAACCCATGTGACAGTTCATAGTGTAGGACTAGTATATTATATTTCAGTTGTGTAAGTGGTTTCCTTTGAGAGCCAATGTTAATGGAGCTATGGGAAGTATAGAAAAAAATTAAAGCACAATGGCCTTACAAAGAAAACCTAAATACTTAAGCCCTGAGCTTTAACATATTGTTGTCAAGCTTTTAAGAATTATATCTATAGTATATTTAATAACTTGAGCATGGGTCTTTGTACTGTATTACATTTGAAGATTTCAATAATTTAACTTCTTCTTGTCTAACCAGTAAAATCTATGAATTTGGGAAAGCTGATTTTTCAGATGTTGAAATCTGGTGTTTTAATTACTAAAAAGGGTTGGCTATGTGTGTCTATGTGTCTGCCTGGAACCTTTTGTATTCCAAACTCCAAACACTATCTACAAGCATCTCCCACTCTGCCAAACCAGAGATGTTGATAAAATCCATGGAGAGCCAGTCATACGAATGGCGGGCATGCACAGAAATGCTAATGACTGCACTACTGAAATATTTGTGACTGGCTGTCTTTTTCTCTTGTAATAACAATTTATTGTCATTAACAGTAGCAGATTATAATATGAGCAGTTTAGGTGGAAGCCAGGGGCTTTTTGTGGGACAATTACCACCCAAACCAACCACTAAGCTTTATACTGCACTAAGAAAGGATAACCATCCATAAATTCCTCTTACATGTGTCCAGGGATCTCAGCCCATATGTTTAAAGTATCCCTTTCAAGGCCTACAAAACTCCTCTATAGGTCCTCAAACTGCATAACTGAAAGATAGAGAAAAGGGACCAGTTATTCTTTCCCAAGTAGCTTTATTCTTGTGCTATGTATAGGCAGTAAATTTCAGTATTTGCCGTCTCAGCTTAGGGGCTAGATTTGGCATGCTATCTTTTTGTTATAAAATGGAGTGATATAATGAAACAATTTGTAGCTATATAATCTTGAAACCCATTACTACCCTTTGGAATTACAGCTTCTTTCTGCATAAACCATATGGATCTGTTAGAGAATCATTACAGAAGGCACATTTATCATGCCTTATAAGCTAGTTTTCTGATGTATAAGGTATGAAATGTCACAATTCCAGACTTTTAATTAGTTTCCGCACCTCACATCACATTGCACAGCCTTTAATAAATACCACCATGTGTAGAAAAAGTGCAGTACCTTTACCTCAATAAAACCTACCTCGATACAAATCTTTTGTATAATGTTAACCCTAATAATATGGCTGCATGATTGTCCTCTTTTACAAAAGTTTCCTTCCATTCCTCTTCAAACATTATGCTACAAAGTTAACTGTAGTTCATTACAAAAGGGATGATTGTCTTTTTGCTGCAAGGTCTCCATGCACATATGCCCCATTGCTTCCATTTAATCCTACCACTATGATAAGTAGTTTACATTATAAGTAGCACAACTTATATCTGGACATTTATCATTCTTAGGGATCATTCACATTGGGGTTTGTGCTCAGCTTCACTTGTGCATTGGTTTTCTTCCATTTTGTCATCGGGATGCATTTTATTTTGTCTCCATGTCCATCAAAAAAAATTAAGGTTTGACATTTGAAAATATTACATTTGGTTTTTCAGCCTCTTCAGTAAAAAAAAAGGATGTTTCATACGTTTTTTTGCAAGCCCATAGTCTTCTTTTCCCTTCCACATCAGTGAAAAAAATAGGACATGTTTCATAATTTTTTCCACGGACAACGGATCAGTGAAAAAAATGAAAGCCAATGTGAAAACACCAATAGAAATCGATGGCTTTGTGAGGCATCTGTGGAAATCACTGAACCACGGACTTGAAAACCAAATGTTTCTAATATAACCCAACAAACCCAGAATAATTTAAGACCATTATAGAATGAAGATAAACAATTTCTTTGGAGTTGTCTCATTTTCTTACCCATGAACTAGTGATGTTTCACGTGAAGAATTTCCCTAATTATAACTATGCAGAAGAAAAATGAAACAGAGCTATTAATTAGTCTTGAAAATGATTATTAATTGACATAGAAACTTAAACTCCTAATGAGATTGAACAAGTTACTTGCACTAGTTAAATACAAAGAATGATTTATTCTCTAATACCTTCAATAATGACATTAATTTATGTAATATGTTCATATTCATTAGATCTACTTTAAATTATAAAAAAACCTAATTAAAGAAAAAGGATTTAACAATAATATTAGCTCACAATTCGCTTGAATTCTGTCCTTGGTTTGACACTCCAAACTTTTCAGAGTGTAATTGCATTCTTGTTTTAAAAATAAAAACATTGATGGGAAATAATTATTCATTAGGAATTATAAAGCTTGCTTTGCAAGAACTTATTCTATCACCATATTTTTAGTCTCTGTGTACTAATTCAACTAATTATGAAAATATAAGCAAAATTATGTGCTTTCTCCCAAATGTCACTGATAAACTGAAATATATCAAAAGAATAAAAAAAAGTATTCAGTCCATTACAAAATGTACATTCCATGACATGTAGTTAGGGGTTGCAAAAAATCCAAATGCAGAGAAATGAATGAAAAAATGCATCTGCACAATTTTCATGCGAGAATAAAATCCAAATATGGTGAAATTGATGAAAAAACGTATTTGTGCTATTGATTGAGACCTCTATTTTTACTTTAAATTAATCTTCTGCTTTATTCTTTGGGTCAATGTGATGACAGATATACCAAATTTATATAGGTTTTAAAACATTTATAATAAAATTCTTTATTTCACCATATTCTGACACCAATATCTTTATCATACTTTGGTGTTAGAGATCAGACTGAATGACAAGCCTGGTAGTCTAGGAGAGTCATTGTCACTTAATGACCTCAAGGGGGATGGCTATTAAATCCAGGATTGCAGTATGCAATCACTGCCAGCATTAAATAAATACCCACAATTCTAGCTAGAACCAACCACAGGTGTTAACAATGGATGACACACATGTCCTGTACAGAGAGAGCTTAGGTTTTAAATCCTCTCCACACCGGTCCTGACGCGGTGCCACAATAGTACAATGCACATCGGGAAGAAGTTAAACCCCCTTGGAGAATGCTAATAACAAAGGTTTCCAGATTTTAAAAAGTTAAAAAATGTATTTTTAAAAATTGGAGAATTTAATACTCACACTGAGCCCATTGTTAAAATCAGTATAAAAAAATGTCTTGGGGAAACCCATAAATTGGGCGTGTATTTTCCATGCATGGTGTACAAGGCATGATAAGTACCCCCATTATATATAACAGATTCATAAAGAATTTAGAGGTTTTTTTAGGGAGTACTGTGTAAGATATTCATTTAGAAATGTTAAAATAAGAAACAAATTCAATCTCACCTGTATCCCACAGGCAACAGTTAATTAAAAAGAAACAAAATATAGGGACCCCTTCAACTAAAATATCTAGTCTTATGTTAGAAACAAGTAATTTCTTTATAATTGAACGATGCATTTGAATTTCTTTTATCTCCTACATTATCGACTAAATCAGAAAGCTCAATTAAACAGGCATACAATCCTCAGGTCCCTAGGGCTGCAATTGGATGGAAATCCTACTATTATCACAATAATTAAGATATTTCTTCATTGCTTTTTTAACCAGGTTTACAATATTTGATGCTTACAAATGAATGATTTAGAAAATTTTAAACTAAATATTAACTCACAGACTTTACTATGGTATTATGTGCAACCACTTTAAAGTCTAGTGCATCATGTCATCTATACGTACATAATATTCGGCTATTGTTTTAGCATTATAAAAATGATGTTGCTTTAAAAGGGGTTGTCCAGAACATAATATTCATGGTCAACCATCAGTATAAGGCCATAAAGATCTGATCAGAGATTGCTCTCATCCACCCCAACACTAATCATCTTCTCAACCTCGCATACACTCAGCACCTATGGCCCAACGTAGTTGGCTTCAAGTATGGGCACATTCCTATAAACCACATTGAAAAGGTTGTATATATCTAAAATAATTGATGCATTAATACACTGTCAAATTTCATATTTGTAGATGTTTTTATGTTACTTCTTGCACATGACTTTGGGGGCTGCCATTTTGCTTAGGCTCTAGTAATAGCGTTTAGTGGTCAATATCTACACAGTCATAGGAAGCAATAGTCTGGAACTGACTAATTCTGTAGGATGGTTTTTAAGATGCTATGCGCAAATAGTAGGTGTATCAGGTAATTTGACATGGACTTTGGAAGCAGATTTCATTTTAGCCCAGAGTGCATTAAAGTTTAGTTATGTAGTAGATGTAGTGATAAGAAGTAGTGATAACTTGAAATGAGGAAAGAGGCCCGCTACAGACAAGGGCTAGATTGTGCCCTCCCATGAAGCTATATAAAACAATCACTGATATCAGCATTCCATAAAAAGGCTACCACATACTGTCCAATTCTAAAAAAATAAGTGATATTATCATTAGCATCTATCTCATCTACATCATCCAAATGAAACTTTGCCATATTTGTAGCTTCTGATAAAAAAAAATTCTTATTAAGAAAAAAATATTGCATACATATCACATTCACCAGTAAAGCAAATGAAAGAATTTCAAAGGGGTATGGAAAAAGGGGGTAAAAGTTGCAGTAACACATGGAACTTGATTTCCACAAGGCCTAAGACTTTTCTGTCATATACCAAGGACAATTTAGATATTACTTCTAAAATGAAAGCTTTTAAATTAAGTGTTCCTTTAAAGCAAAATGTTTAAGTATGCAAATAATTATGTAAAATAGTCTGCTGCTTAGTCTAGTTAGTAATTCCACAGGTATTGTCTCAAACTTTTGTTTCCAAGCAAAATAGTACTACATCATTAAGCATTTCAGAGCATAAATTATAATAGATTATGCTTCAACAATCTTTTTATGTTGTAATTCTGATTTCCCTTGGGAAATGCAGAGCATTTGCTTTCAATCCTAAAGAAACCTTGTTTTCCCGTACAATATATATCTAAAGCTTACATTTGCACTTTAAAAGCAATTACAAGAAATTTCCCCATAAAAAGGTATTTTTGTAAAGAAGCTGAGTTGCACGACAATGGCAAGTTTAGTCACTTGTGCTACTTTTTACATGGACAAGCAGGGATGTATTTCTCATAGCCCCACCACTTTGTATACTGACACATCGGGGCACATTTACTTACCTGGTCCCTGCGCGATCCCCAATCCGGACTGTCTGACGAGGATGAAGTCTGCCGCGATTCATGAAAATGTATGCATGTGTCGCTTCCTGATCAGCTCCGCCAGAGTCCAACCTTCTTCTTCCCGGTGTATGTAAGTGCATGGCTAGAAACACAATTTTTAAGTTAAATCCCGCGGTTTGTCTGAATCCATCCGACCGTCCGACGACTCGCACCCCTATTTGTGTTGCATGAAAGCCGGCGAGATTGCGGCAAAATCCGATCGCATGCACCAAAAAACCTTTTTAAATCTCTGTCCCAGCGGGGCAAAATGGAAATCATCGGGATGTCCGGCGAAAGTGTGGTCCGCAGGGCCCTTAGTAAATGAACCCCCTCATTTATATAAAAAATTTAACACTTAAAATAGTTAAGGGCAGTTGATTTTAGCAGGTATTTTCTTACAGCAATTTTTAATATACAGTAATAATTAGATTATCTAAACACATAAGAAAAATTATCTTTTAAGTTTAGTGGAAGCCATAATTTGTATGAAACCTTTCAAATGAACCCCTATTTTTCTCCCCAAATGTGTCTAACAGCAGCATACTCACATTCCAATGAAGATACATGCCCGCATGGCAGAATCAAGCATATATGTGCTTGTTTAT